>NW_008631573.1:0-1315 GCF_000691845.1 Merops nubicus
AAAACAACAATTGACATGGACAGTCCTCCCTCAAGGATACACTGAGGCACCAGTCCTGTTTGGACAAGCTTTACAGGAAATACTGAAGGATACTCCACCCCAAGGGATTAGATTATTACAATATGTGGATGATTTGCTTCTGACAGGAGAACATGAAAAGGTGGTGGAAGAAGACACTGTGGAATTGCTTACTTTTTTAGCTAAAAAGGGACTCAAAGTATCTGAAAAGAAAGCACAAATGGTGATGGTGAAAGAGAAAGTTAAATACTTGGGACACATTTTGACTAAGGGTTTGTGATATATTGATCCAGAAAGAATTCAGGGTATATTGGAAATACCGATACCTAAAACCAAGAAAGAGCTGCGACAGTTTTTGGGACTCATAGGATATTGCAGGACCTGGATAGAGGACTTTTCAATTTTAGCCAGGCCCCTATATGATCTTTTAACACAAAGTAATCCTGAGGTAGTGATATGGACACCGGAGGGAAAGCGGAGCTTTGAGATATTAAAGAACAAATTAACTACAGCTCCAGCTTTAGCCCTTCCAGATCGAGAAAAAGAATTTGAGTTATATGTGGATGTTAAACAAGGTCATGCTAAAGGAGTTCTGGTACAGGAGTACGGGGGGACTCAGAGACCAGTAGCCTATTTTTCCAAACTACTAGATCCTGTGGCCAGAGGATGGCCTTACTGTCTGCAGAACTGTGCAGCCACGGCTTTGATGGTAACTGAGGCCCAGAAACTGACCACAGGAGGAACTATCATTGTTAAGGTTTTACACCAAATTAAGGCATTGTTAACTGAAAAAGCTTCCAAATAGATGACTAGCGCTAGATTGTTACAGTATGAAACTTGTTTAATGGAGCAAGAGGATTTGAAATTAAAAAGTGGGGAGGGATTTAATCCAGCCTCTTGCTTAACTGGTCCAGGGGAAAAGGACTTGGAGAGAAATCATGACTGCATTCAGGTAATAGATCTCCAAACCCAAGCTAGGGAAGGACTACGAGATACCCCTTGGCCAAATGGGGAAAATGTGTTTATTGATGGGTTCTCAAGAGTGATACAAGGCAAACGAGCTACAGGATATGCAGTTGTAAGAGGAAGAAAACTGCAAGAAGGGGGTAGGTTACCCTCTGCATGGTCAGCACAAACTGCAGAATTATATGCCCTAATCAGGGCCTGTGAACTATATCAGGGAAGAGTGGTAAACATATTTACAGATTCAAAATATGCATACGGGGTGGCTTATGCATTTGGAAAACTGTGGGAGGAACGAGGATTATTGACCTGCAGGGGAAAAGCATTAGCTCAT
>NW_008631574.1:0-806 GCF_000691845.1 Merops nubicus
CTTCCAACCTAAAGGATTCTATGATGTGCTTCTGTACTTCACAGAAATTCATGTTCTGTACAGAGAAGTTGTTAAAATACATCTAGGTCTCTTAAGCAAACAGGTCACCACTGATCCAAGTGAGTCATTCCTTTGTAGAGCACCTGCTGTCTCTCATTTAAGCTGCTATTTGTCACCTACCATAAACTGCCATATTTTCAAACACAGAAAATTTAAGGTAGATCATGTGATAATACCAATGCATTGACACAGCCATGGTGGGAAGTGCAACACCAAGTCCTAAAGTCCTTCAAAACTGATGTTTCCAGCCCTGGGTAGCTACTGGGAGTAGCACTGCAGGACATGTTCCTCTATTAAAGATTTTTTCATGGCCTTCTGTGTTTCTCTATGTCTGTTTTAACCTCTAGGACTCTCTAAAAATATTCTTCTAAGTGGTCCTCTTTCTACTTGTCCATTATGGTTCCTTTTTTAGGTCTAGTTTTGCACAATCTCAGTTTCCTAACAAGTCTCTGAAACCCAGGGAATATGCTATTTCTGCTGGTCACCTGCTGGTTTGGAAATACCAAAATCAGTCACATTTTAAGGTTGGACTTGATGATCTTAAAGGTCTCTTCTAACCTAAAGCATTCTCTGATTTATGTAGAGAATAATTTCATCTCTCTATGCTGGCAGTCAACCTAAAGCAGATTAATTCATGATAACTTGGGTTTTTAATGCTTTCTGATAGTTCACCTATTTCATCCACACTCAAGCTCATGTAGTTTCTTTATATTTTCCTTTTTCCTACCCTACTCTTTCCCAATTTC
>NW_008631574.1:837-19036 GCF_000691845.1 Merops nubicus
AACCTATTTGATGGATATTCACAGATGCCATTTAGAGAAGAAAGCCACAGGTAATTTCTGCGTGTTTGCTACGATGAATGATAGCTGCCCACACAGCTCTGAGGTGGTCAGTGCCTAAATTAAAATGAACAAACGACAACAAATTTTTGACTACAAGGTACAAAACACGATGATGTCATTTGAAGCATGGAGGATTTGAATCAGGCACTGTTCCAAAGCAATATTTATCAATATATCAGTCCAAACTGAGCACACAAATTCTCAAACAGAAACTTTCTCTATACCCAGACCCCCCATTTTATTAAAATAAATCTTCATTCATGTTGCCCAGTTCCCAACTTGCTTCCCACCGCCATTGCTGTTCTCAGACCATTCATTACTTTGAATTATTCTTGCTATAAAACTAGAAGGAATAACGAAAATATTTTAATAGTGAGTCCTTAGTCTGCAAGAATATCTGGAAGGCTTGGAGCCCTTCTCAAAGCAAGGAGCAGCACGACAGATGAAGATGCTCAAGAAACATCCTGAAGCCACCTGAACAAAGTGAGTGTTTTACACTCTCTTCCAAATGATTCCATTTTCTCTTATAATCTCCATGAAAATAATAGTGAAAAGTGTTTTTAGCCCCTCTGGTGCTCTAACTGCAGTGTACCTCTCTTAGGAAACATCTTTCAAAAGCCAACTGATGTTTTAGGCACTCAGACAAAAGCTATGTCTAAGAAACCAAGCTGCAACCCACTCCACTCAGCTTTTTTCATCTCCTTTTTCCCCTAAAAAAACCCACACACAGACCTAAAAAAGTTTCTTTTGTCTAAGTTCTCCTAAACTTTCCCCATTGTGTTCTAAGTGATTTGTCATTAACCGAGCTTGGACTTGTGGCATTGAGATACAAGTTGTAAATATCATCTACAGATCTTTAAACTCATTGAACTCCAGAGACTAATCAATTACATTTCTAATTGCAAATGTGATGACTGTGGATGCTCTTATTACCACACAGAATCTCTTTAACTTTGGGAGAACTCTTCACACTGATGTGTGCACTCCCTGCTGGAAGTCTTTGCCAGATGGGCCTCCAGAGCTTCCTCCAAAGGCTCACACTTACTTGCCCACAATTTACCAATTGCTGTTGTGGAAATTAAAGCTTTTTGCTTAAAACAAATCAGCTGGATCCCTTTGAAGAGGAGCCCCTCCTTAATCAGCAAGGCAGTGCTCACACTGCCAGCCTGAAGTCATAAAAAGCATCCAAACGTGGCCAAAGTTCCTTCAACCAATGCCAAGGGCAGGTCTCCCTCCTTCACTCATGTTTATGGCCTTCTACAAGGTTGTCAATTGTAATATTGACTGTAGACATTCTCACAAGTATTATGTAGCAAAATGCCTCCACAATTAAAAAAATGGGAGATAGTTTTGAAGGGCTGGTCCCAAGTTTTGTCTCACAGGCAGTTTGTGACCTCGACACCCTGCTTTAAAGCTTCTACTGATTACCAGTCCCCACGCCCATGTCAAAGTGCTCAAAATCCTCAGACACCAGACAAAATACCTCCAAACTGGAGCTGGACACGGAGCAGCAGCATTTCCCTTTTATTTCCGTACATCATTACTATTGATCCATACACAAAATCACATATTTTGAAATTAAAACCCCTGAAACTCTTCAGAGATGATATGAACGGTAAGGAACCACCTTAGATACCATCTAAAGGACCACCAAGTTGGTAAAAAAATCTGTGTTTCACACTGTATTCCACCTTCAAATTCTTTATAAGGTTTATAAGTTCATCATAAAAAGTAACTTTTAAATTTGTGCAATTTCTACAGCCAGATAAACACCTTCAGAAACCATTAGTTTTATATGGAGGCAGATTAATTTCATTTAGCTGGTGCTATATCAGAGGATACACCACGAGCTACCCAATGTACAAAAGGGAATATTAGATGAGATTTTTCATGAGCTCGTGATATTTTTATCTCCTGCCTGTAATTACTTATATTTTTCTTATGAAAAGATGTGTTATTTTTTATGCAGGATCATTTTATAAGGTGGAACAAGGAAGGTGTCATGAGCAACGCTCAGTTAAATATTCATTGCTTAAATGATGTCATGTAATATAATTAATGTGATAATAAAGCTTGCAGCCAAAATTTTCACCTAAATCTTTATCCAAATCATATTTGAATCTGTTTTCCCAGGCATAAGGAACTGCCAGAACTCTATGGAGAAGATCCATTCCTGGCTGTGGAAGTGAACGTAATGGGAAGTTCAGAATAAGCTGAATCTTTTTAAAAATGATTTTTAAATACAGTCATGAAACATGGTTCTCAAAAAACTACAAATGCCTGAAAGTCATAGAGATGGATTTAGAGAGATTGGTGAAAAATTAGCATTGGTCACAGTAGTTTTGAAGCATTCACACTCCATAAATCATAACTCACATTATACAACTCAGTGGTATTAATTATACTTCATGGTAATCACATATATAGAACTTTCTCCTGTTCTTGCATGCTTGATTTTGCTGCCCTATGTAGAAAATACTTGTCTTTACATTGTAAATACTTTAAATAACCAGGAAAATACCTTATGCTTACAGGTTCTGCTAAAACAAGTCAACCACCAGAAATTATTGTAATAAAATCATAACATTCTCACCAAAACCCTTCTGGTGAATTACATTTTCATTTGAGATCATGACAGATACCATTATTTTCTGATAAAATAAAAAGCAAATAAAGGCAAATATGTTGCTATTATTGGCTTACTTGTTGTGTTAACTTTAAAGAATATTTCCTCATGCTTTTGTTGTACACAGTAACCTTTATTTCAAAGCTTTTAAAACATCCCATTCAGGAGCCTCTTCCAGTTTTTAGTATTTCAGACCTTGCAATATAACTTTGAATTTACCCCTGAACCAGTTTAGAAGTTACACTGTAAAAATTAATACTTAATAATTTACCTGTTACAGAGTACTTAATCACAAAGAGCTATTTACTTATACATCACTTAAAGGATTACAACCAAAACTCAGTTTTCAGTGAATATCAAGGGAATTTCTGTAACTCCTAGAATATAAAACATCTACAGTGCAAAGCAATGGACCAAAACTATAAGTTATTATGTCACAGAATATTGAATCCATGTTATCCAGCCATCAAAAAACCAGAGTATGCTTAAAAGGTGATTCTGAAGATGTAAAATATTGTTACTGAAATCTATGATGAAGAAAACAGTGAAAATAATGCACATATGTACACTAATACCTATTTCATCTTTAACTATCAAAATATCCATTTCAACTTTTCATTCTACTGAAGAACTTAAGGATTTTGTAATCATTGTACCATAGAATCATGGTTTGAGTTGGAAGTGACCTCTAAAAGCCATCTAAAAGAAGCAGGGACATGCCAAACTAGAGCATGTTGCTCAGATCCCATCAAGCCTGACCTTGAACGTCTCCAGGGACGGGGCCTCCACCACCTCTCTGGGCAGCTTGTTCCAGTGTTTCACCACCCTAATCTGCAGGATCCATCCACAGAGAACACAGCAGAGACCATGGGATGATGCCTACAGCCACTAAAGTCTCTCAGGACACAGGAACTCCAGAAGCCCTCAGTCAGTGGTGGAAGTTAGGTTCATATCAACTCATTATTAACAGCAACAGAAGTCAGGAGCAGGGACCCACAGGGCATCCTGCTGCCTTGGCCACCAGAAACATTGCTGATGCTCCCCATGCTGCCATTCCTGGGGCCCAAAAATCTGCTGCCTCCAGGTCCTCTGCTGTTCGAGGCACTGGATGCTCGCGGGCGATGGGCAAGGGCACCCTCCATCTTCAAATGCTACAGGAAAAAACCTAATTTCAGTCCCCAAAAGATGGAACTCCTGGTGCAGAAGGTGTCTCAACTCAACCAATGCCTCTATGGCACTGAAGGCTTGTGAGACTTCACCTATTTCTCTTCCAAGGGCCTAAAATAAACAGCACCGCCACGAGAAGAGTCCTATATATAGGAATCAAGCTCTTTCATGATTCAGTTGTAATAAAAACATGTAGACACCTGAATTAAGGGGAAAATGTGTGCAAAATGCAAGGATTTTAGACACACAGGATGGATTTAAAACGCAGCCTTCCACAAAAGATCCTAATTTCCCATTGGTTTTGTTTATGGTGGAAATGGATCAGAGCTTTAAAACTACTCCCTCCATTCAGGACCCCCAGTTATGACCCACTCTACAACTGGAAAACTTTGCTCTGGGGATTGTGGAGACAGATGAAGCCTTCCCACTTCTGACCTTTGCTCACACACAAATGGCCTTCCCAACTTTCCAGTCCTTGGGGAAGGATGTTTTAAATCTCAGTTCAGATCCACTTCTGCTCAACTGAGTAGGTAAAGAAACAGGACGCAGAGAAAGCCAAATCAGCCAGGGCAAAGGGCAAAGCTCCTGGCAACATCCAAACTTTATGAAGAAACTTTTTATCCTTTTTTTTTCCAGGAACACAAAACAAAACAAAAAACTTTTATATTTTTTTTTTTAAGTTTATGTCCAATTTCTGGATTCTTCTACATTCTTCCTGGCTTTGGATGCTTAAAACCAAGGTGAGCATATGCTTCTACTTCCTAGACTACTTTCCATGAAAGTCCACCTTACCTGATGCCCAAATTTTCTTACTACGTGCCCCATGGCACCCAATTAGATGTTCTTTGGGGACCCCTGTTTGTGGGGTCTCTCTCCCCACACTTTGGGTACATGATCTGTCAGGACTGTCTGCAGAACAGGACTTAGTATCTATTACCTATGGTGCTGGAAGAGCAGGAAAATGGGCTGGGATAGTGAGAGTGTTGTGGCTGTCAGGAAAGGATACCTGTGGTACTTCTTACCATGTCTTAAGAGTGTTTCTTGAATGCTGGGGGGGTCTATAATTCTTCAAGTTTATAGCCTGAAATGTCCCTTATGAATCACTACTTGAAGGATCCTTTGACACAAAGAACTGAAAATTACTATTTAACATTTAGGGTTTTCTAATTCATGATGTTTATCTCAGAAAATTCCAAAGGAATGCTATCTGGAAAACACAAGAAAATTGTAGGACTGCCCAATTGGAGGATTAAATGGCATTACTTAAACTACTGTCCCTTGTCCAGGAAGCAATGTGTGCTTCTTAACCTCTTATCAACCTTAAAAGGCTGAGTTCAACAGACAACTTGAACATGAGAAACTCCAGTCTGCAAAACATCAAAGCACGTCTAGTTAAAAACACCCAAAATACACGCAGCAGCAAATATTCACCTATTCTGTCAGTGAGTTTACATTAAAGAGAGACCTAGATTTGGCCTGCAAGACTGGAAATGCAGTTTAGGACCTGTTTTCCCATTTACTTTGCCAGACAGCAGGAAGGAGAACTAACTTTAGATGTTAAATAATTAACAGGGATGAACAAAATTCAGGGTTAATGATTATCTGATGGCTAAAAGTGAACTGAAACAGCTAGCCCAGAAAACAAGAGTCAAAGAGTTTTACACTCCACACAGGTCTCTTCTTTAGTAGCCCTTTTGACTCCTGTTTCGACTGAAATAAAGCCTAAAACCAGCATGAACATATCTGAAACCCAGGGTTATTTCTAAAGGGAAAGCCAGAGAAATAAAATGGGAGTGTACTAAAACAACAAAAGATGAATTTCAAATGGAAAATGTCACAGCTCAATAGCTATCTACACTTGAATTGAGGAAGAAGGATGGGAGCAGTCAGAGATGACAAGGAGGACCTCAGAAAATGGAAAAGGAGAAGGACAACTCCTGCTGTCACACATGAAATATCTGTATATACTTCTAGCTATGACTCTCAGAAGAAGAATTGACTTCCTCATGGGTACTCCCTAGTTTTCTCTCCCAGTCTGAACTGTAGAAGTAGAGTTTTTAAGACCTGGAAGATCTCTACTGATAGGTTCTCCAAGAAAGTTGCCTTACCACACTATTCTCATGTGTGTGGCTGCAGTGGCAGCTTCCACCCAAGAGACATAGCTTAAAAAAGCTGAGAAAACCCAAAGCTTCTTCTTACTCAGTTATTAGAGATGTGCTGAAGGTAGGCAGAGAGATGATACCACGCCAGGAAGTAGGGTAAAGATAGGCAAGATCTGTTCCACCATCCAATAAGAGGCAGCAAGGTGCAACTCTAGAGCCCAAGCGTGGGGCGGAGCAGCTGAGGGAGCTGGGGGTGCTGAGCCTGGAGCAAAGGAGGCTCAGGGGAGGCCTTCTGGCTCTGCACAGCTCCTGACAGGAGCCTGGAGCCAGGGGGGGGTCAGGCTCTGCTCCCAAGGGACAAGGGACAGGACAAGAGGAAACGGCCTCAAGTTGCCCCAGGGGAGGTTGAGGTTGTCCCTGAGGAACAATTTCTTGCCCTGGAGGGTTGCCCAGGGCTGTGCCAGGCTGCCCAGGGCAGTGGTGGAGTCCCCACCCCTGGAGGGGTTTCCAAGCTGTGGAGATGTGGTGTGAGGGACACGGGGCAGTGGGGACCTGGCAGTGCTGGGGGATGGTTGGACTCAAACATCTTCAAGGTCTCTTCCAATCAAAACAATTCCATGTATTTAGCTCTGAACCATCCACCCTTAACCCAGCAACCTCTTAAATGACACAAACACTGTCCCAAGGCTGCAGGTTGGGCCATCACTGGGAGATAACACAGGAGAGGGACACTCAGAGGAGGTGTGTTACCTGTAGGTCATTGCTCCATCAGCACTGCAGCCGAGCAACATCTGCTTCTAGTGGCCTCCTAGTCCAGTGTGGAGAAAGAAAAGGTCTCCAGTGGTCATGGTGGATAAACCCCCACCCTGTCCTCAATGCATTCCAGCAGCCACCTTCTCACTGTTTAATACCTCTTCCAGCTTGAATTGGGTGCAGGTGGTTTTTTTGCTCTGTGGATTTATTTGTTTTTAATCAAGTCCAATTAAAAGAATACTGACTTGAGGTGTTCTGAGTATAATGAACAATTTCCTTGCATGCCAGAGAACAACTGTGTGAGAGAAAGCAGAGCATAAAGCCCGAGTGTAACCAAATTAGATCTCATTAGTAACAGTCAGAGCGAGCTCTTTGTGTGCTCAGCTCCCAGTTGTTCTGGGAGGAGCTCCAGGGTCTGCTATAATTAAGAACAAAATGAGTGTGAGGTGGGCTGGAGCGATTCTCCATGGTTAGAAACGTTCTCCCCTCCCACCACTTTGTGCTACGAAGCCTTGATCTGAAATTTAGCCCTAATCATCAGCTCTAAGCTCTTCTGAAATGAAGAAATCACTTTTGCCTCTGTTCAATGGAAGTCTTAAAGAAGGAAATGGGTGAGAAATAAATACAAAAAAAAGAAACAGGCTTACATCCAAGGCTCTCACTTCTGCTCTTCCCTTTGCCCTTTTGGAATGTCGACCACCACCAAGCAAGACCTGGTGAAACCAAAGATGAACCCAAAGATGAACCCCACCAGGTAAGACCCACTAATTACAGTTTAAGTAGCACCAGGATTATCCAGGATGGCAGAAACAGTATGGGGTGAATGTCCACTGCAATTCAAGGACTTCTAGTGTATCTTCTCTCAGGGTTGAAAAAAACAAAGCCACTCCCACCTTCAGACAAGAATAATGAAGGCAATTTTCCAGACAGATTTGACCCACTATATTTGTGAGAAAAACATCCTTAGAATGAGACAGCAACAGGCTATATTTTTCTGCATCTTCTCTGAACAGCAAATATATTTAATTTAAAAAAAAACAAAACTAAAGGGAAGATAAGCAGTAGTAGCTGCTTATTAAAATATTGGCAATATTTTAATCACGTAGTGCCAAAGTAGTAAGACTTCTGGAATATGATGTCTTAAACTCAGCCAGAGTTACTATTTGAAGAAAACAGGTCATCATGAATGAAGGAAATATTTCTCATCTCTAAGTGTGGGCCAGGGTTTACAGCTTTGTAATAAGCTAGGAAGGGATTGGAACAGCAGTTCAAAAAATAGCAGTCTAAAGCTGAGGTGTTTAACTTATATTTAGATGTCTCTGGACAGATTCTCAGCTGATATAAATTGTCTGTTCCACTGACTTCAACACCCTTCAAGACAACCTGTGATTTTTGCAAATCTACTTCCTAAACCAAGATTTTTGGAAGCGGTGAGGCTGCCAGGAATGCAAATGCTCGTGAAGCCAGTGAGACTCCTGCTCTTAAGTCACAAGAATGCTTTTTACAACTCCATTATCAGGTTAATAATTGCTGTTTTTCAGCAAATTCCACATCTGATGGAAGGTAACGGGCTGTGGAGGTTTTGATGCCTGAATATGCTCTGGAATCTTTGCAGGGTCCTTCCTCCTGAGATGAAAGTGAAGAAACAAGCAAGGCCACGGCGCAGCCTCTCAACGCTGCAAAAGTTGGGAGATGTTTCTACTTAACTCCAAAAGTCAAAGCAAAGTGATAGTGAAAGAGGGAACGAGGACAAAACAACTTTGCCTGACAGTGTTTCAAACCCTGGTTCGATAAATCACCGAAGACGATTCTAAATTCTATCTGCCAGTCCTTACATGACTATTTAAGAGGAATGTCAGCATTCAATACACACATTTTAGCTAGACAAAAAGTGACTCATCCCTATTACTCTGCTTATTTTCTCAATTTGGAGCCAAGCCTTAGCTACAGAAGGGCAGGGGAGTTATAACTCTCTACATGTTTAAATACTTGTGATTTTCAAATGCAACCTCTGCAAAACATCCACTATTATTCCATACCTATTCTGCCAAGGAAGAATTGACCCTACTTCACTTTATAGTGCTTTAAAACCAAATTACCACGTGCTTTTCATACTTATGATGTTGTTTAGAAACCTTGATCCTTCAAGTCTCCTTATACCAGCATAAAAAAAAAGAATTACAAGTCATTTCAACAAACAGGGATTTGTGATCGTTGTGGTTTGAGGGAACCAGGACAATGATCATCATAAGAGGAATAGGACAAGCTCCACCACTCTGCCTGGTTTCCAGCTGATTTGTACTTGTGAATAACCAGCACGTTGGTTTGGTGCAGATCTGCATGGCTGGGGGGTGGAATGCATTAAAAATCTGGCATGAATTAAAATTCCTGGCTTCTTTTTCAGGTGGGAAAGCACATTGCTAGGTGATCAGGCAGGGAAGAAAAGAAATACCAACGCATGAGTCATGAAAGTGATTTAATCAGTTTGTAAAATAAAATAAAAGAGAAATAAGGTGGGGGAAAGAAAAAAGGAACCTGTATAGTCCCCATCAACACCTCACAGAGCTTCTGCTTTCTATGGTTCTCTCTAAATTTTGGAGGAATGGAGGAAATGATAGTGAAAAAAATATTAGAGAAAAATGACTTTTTTTTTTTCATGTTATATGTAAAGAAAAAATAAAAGCACAGTTGGAATCCAAAGGATGGAAAAAAATTCCATCTTAGGAAATTACCTAAGAGTAAATTCTGGGTGAAAAATGGGATCATTTCTCTGTCCCACACCCCCACCCCCCAGTTTTTGTTACAACATCTATTTCATTGTGAAGCCAAACCACATATTTCCATTATATATGCACAAAAATATTGTACATATATTTCACACCTTCATTCATAACCCAGAAGGAAAAATTTAATAGCTGGCATCCTTCTTGTTTCCATTTCTCTTTGGGACACTTTTCATGGAAAATCTTAAGTGGGACTGAATTTCTGTGCTTTGAAATTACTGGAAGAAAACAAACCCATTGCCTTTTATCAAGGAAGATATTCAAGCATTGCTAATAAATCATAGAAAATAGGAAGGTTTGTTTTTCATTGGATTTAATGAGAACCACTCTTTTGTGGAACTAGAATGCAGAGAAGCACCATCATAAATAGTGGCAGTTAAGCCCCAGAGATTCATTACAACTTGAGACATTGTCAGGAAAAAGCAAACCAGCAGATTACCCACTTGACATTATATTGCCTACAATAGGTACATCTAAATAATGACTTTTCAAGTAGAGTCTGAATTTTGACAGCAAACATAATTAGCAGCAATTCTCAGAAATAAGGCTGTCTCTCTAAAACACGTTTCCACAGTTATATTTTATTACAATCAAAGCCTAAAAACATGCACTCAAGAATAAAAAAAAACCAAAACATTAGTTTACATTTTAAGACTGAAAACACATCAATAGAAATTGGCTAATTTTAACAAAAGGAACAAATAACCCACCCTATCATCATCATCACCACATCCACGAAGTCCTTTTATTCCTGATTCAAACCAGGGGCAAAATTACAGGTATATAATATTTTGATAACACAGGAAGATTGCATTGGAACAACTGGAAATTGAGGGGAGAGAGGTAATTGGAAAATAAATATGTTTCAGAAATGTCCTTATTTAAACCAGCAAAGAACTCCAGAACAATGCATGTAAACATCTTCAAAGGAATCTCCAAGTGTTGATCAACACAAAGCATCTTATGAATGGGTTCTATAATTTGTGATTACACCATTTCTGGCTGTTTTCAGGCACTTTACCCAATAACCACCCAAATTTGCCTCCTGTGGAGAGCAGATCTGGTACCACAGCACACCACCAAGGTTGAGCCCTCAGGAGAGCAACATGGGCCACTTCAGTTCAACCTTGCCATAGTTTTCTGGTGAAAATGAGGTTTGTGAGAGGAGAAGGTCAGAGTGGTCAGCCAGGGCCCAGTCTAGGCACTGATGACTCCAACACTTTGGGAACTTCTCATTCCTGCCTCTCATGACCAGCTTGGCCTTATTTGTCCCTCTGCTCACCACACATCTCCCTTTAACTTTTGTTTTCATAGATTAAGTAACACTCAATGTAACTTAAGTTATATTTTGGACCCTTCCCTATCACACACTCTCCACTCATTATTTTTCCTATCAGATTAGGACCTTCTTTAGCCCTTCCCCATCCTCATTTCATCTGGAGCTTTGCCATCCATGAGGAATCCATCATTTTTTCTATCCAATGTCACAAACTCTTCTCTGTCTCTAGTGAAAACACTCTGCCAAAGAACATCCAGCATTGTCATGGCTCTCTTAGATTGATGACTCACAAGCATAACACATCATCCTAACATGCTCGTGTCTTTTTTTTCCCCAATATGATTTCTGACTGAGGAACTCCTAATTTGTAACATAAATTCCTATTAGTCCCTAGGTACCTGACCTTAGATGCTGTACTGTTAAATATCACCAATGTTTTCATTTGCTCTCATCTTCAGCTCTTCCAATTTCAGAGGCTGTGCTTGAGAACTTGATCTACAATTTCCACAAAGCAAATTAATTCTGTGCAATAGCTGAAGACCAAGAGAAATCCTGATTTTCCCTCACATTACCTGCTGGGGACCCACCCCCCTTTTTGGCAAAATCTGCACTGTGCTTTATTTCCTAACAGCATGGTACTGCAGAAAAACAAGAGCTGTAATACCTACTACCCAGAAAACCAAAGAGAAGATGAGAAGCCACAGCTTTGGTTGGGAAACAATGACTCATTAGGATGAGTACAACAAATACAAGTATTTTCTCACCAATTACCTGTACCTGCAGTTTCTCAGACACCAATGACTCACTGTTTACAAAGTGAATTTTTTTCTTTACAGATTGCTGCTGAAAGAAATCCCACAAAGACCTGAAAAGGTCTTTTCCTCAGCCAAAACAGCTCTAAGAGCAACGATTATATTGGCTACTTTAATTTACTTTAAAAAAAAAAAAGAACTAGGCAGGTTGCCCAGCTGCTTGCTGCAAACAGCAGCAGTTTCCAGATTCTTTCCTGAGATAGGAAATATTCTTGATCCTCTCAGGAATTCAACAGGATGTTAATGCCTCAAAACATTAGGTTCAGGAGTGGCAGGTTTGCTGACATTTGTTGCTGTGAAGAGCAATGAATATTTATGTCTGTGCCTTATCTCAGAAAAGAAAATTCCATGCAAATTAATGTTTTCCACAGGAGGAGTAACCAGACTGGGCTTAAATACAACTGGTAGATACATCAAAACCTTAGAAATGTGCCCAGAACGTTCATTTCCCAACTGAGTTGTGAATTTTGCTACTGGATTTGGTTGAGGAATTAGTGATTTACTTCAGTGACTGTAAGAACTTGGTGCTGTCCTCCTGGCATGGCCACAGGTCCTCAGCATGACAACAAGCAAAGCAAGAACATTAGTGCAGGGAAACTTCTCTGAGCTTTTTGTCTGAGCCATGGTTCCTAGAAGGCTTGGCCAAAAAAAAAAAGTTAGGTGGATTTAGATCTGGGGTTGGGTTAAATTGTGGACTACTGTTCAGTAGCCAAAATGGACCTACAGGAAAGCAGGGAAGGGACTATTCACAAGGGTTTGGAGTGACAGGATGAGGGGCAATGGCTTTGAGCTAGAAAAGGGCAGATTCAGGTTAGATGTAAGGAAAAAGTTCTTCAGTATGAGGGTGACAGATCCCTGGAATAGGTTGCCCAGAGAGGTGGTGGAGGCCCCACCCCTGGGGACATTCAAGATCAGGCTGGATGAAGCTCTGAGCAGCTTGATCTAGTTGGAGATGTCCCTGCTTGTGGCAGGGGGGTTGGACTAGATGACCTTTGGTGGTCCCTTCCAGCCCATTCTATGATTCTATGATTAACCCAGAGTACTTCTGAAGAGCAGAAAGTCCAAATGCACTTCCCAACTTTTTCCAACCTACTGCTCCTTTGTGGGGTTGTTTTTGCTGGGTTGGTTCCCAGTCTATGAAACAACTGACTACAGGTCCAGGTGTATCACCCAAACCATTCCATGACTTTATGATTCTGTGATCTACTGTCCAACTGGACATTTATTACAACTAAACACCCAGAGGCTTTGAGCTGTGGTCAGAACTGAGGCCATCAATCCCCCAAGGCTGAGAGCAGAACAATTCTCACCACTTCAGGTTGACTGATTATCATGTAAAAGTGGTGTCCTGCAGTTGTAGGTGGCACAAGCAAGGCAACAGTATTTGTGTCCACTGTGAAATTTCAGTCAGCTTGTTTGAAAAAACTTCCCAGGAACAACTAAGACTTGGAAGAAGTTCACTTCCAGTCCCAATATTTGTTCACACAAACACATGTGCTTAGTTGCTGAACTCTTGCACACCCAGTAAAGTCACAGGGTCACAGAATAGGTTGGGTTGGAAGGGACCTTAAAGACCATCCAGTTCCAACCCCATGTCATAGACAGGGAGACCTCCCACTGGGCCATGTTGTGCAAGGTCTTGAACACCTCCAGTGATGGAGCATCCACAACTTCCCTGGGCAACACCAAACACTGGGAAAACACAGTGGTACTTGGTATCATTTACATAACTCCTCAAAGTAAATTATTAACTATCCTGGGCATCAGAGTGGTTGGAGTACTCACACAAATTAGGAAGTCCCTGTCACACCATCCTGTGGCAGTATTTAGAGCCATTCACAAACGGCAGCCTGATAATGAAGGGTAGGACTTGGAATTCACAGCTCCAACCCAAAGGGTGTTTGGTAAACAGCTTCAAAAGCTTCACCACAAGAACTGCTGGCCAAGGAATTATTTAACCACTAAGGAAAAAGAAATAAAGCCTCTTTGTGCAATCATACAGGAGAAGATCACTCCATTTTTTTTTGTATGAGAGGTGAGACAAAGCCATATAGAGAGACCTTCAGGAGTAACGTCTGGCCTGGAGTTTGGTGGCTCCAGCCTCTCTCAGGATGACCCTGGACAGGTAGGAGGGAAATAACCACAGTGAAAAGTCCCCACATCAGCCAAGCAAGTTAAATCACTACTGGGAGAAGACCCTTAAAGCAACAGAAAATCCCCTCTCAAAAGGACTTGAGAAAATAGAAAGCCAACATGGCAAAAAAAATAGGAGGCCTAGAAGACATTCTTTAAAGAAGATACAAACAATGTTACCAGATAAATTAACAGAAACTCTTTTAAACAACAGAATAAAGGGACATGCAGATAAAGACAATACTGGGGAGATTCCATGAAGCTTTCATGATGAGTAGGGAAGACTCAAAATGCTTCTGGAGTCTTGTGAAAGAGTCAAGACTACAAAAGAGCTGGACAATAAAGTCTATCCTCATTTCTGGGAGATACATGCAAAGATCCTTCATTGAAAGTTCTTAACCTAAGAGCTATTTGGTCAGAAAGAGTCTTCAGGTGGGTAAATAAATGAGCAAATATTGGATGAGTGGAGGAGGAGGAGCTGCCACCAGTCAGGCTCTGGGCTGGGACACATGCTGGTTAGTTTAAAAGGTTTACAGATATCAAGCTACTCAGATCCTGCCAGGTAAATGTTGATCGCTGCCCAAACAAGGCCCTTGGTAGGACCTGTCAGTGTCCCACCACAGCTCTCCAAGAGGTTCTTCCCTTGGCAGATCCTCCCATCCAGGTTGAACTGGGTTACACGAAGATGTGGCACTTGGGGTCATGGCAATGTTGGTTGGATGGTTAGACTGGATGACCTTAGTGGTCTTTTCCAACCTTAATGATTCTGTGATTCTCTAACCACAGCCTTATTTAGCAGGACAGAAAAATGAGAATTACATCTTTCTGCTCTGAGAAATTAAACACAGAATAATTACCTGCTGAAGCACAAACTGCCTCATTCCAAACCCACTGAAGCTCTCAGGAACCTGTCCACTGATTTTAATTGCTTCAGTTTAGGTGCAAAATGCATAAAAACAGCACTGGCCAGTGGAAAGTCCTGCTTGTGGCTTCAAGTACAGATTCAGTAGGGCAGAGCAGAATGTTATGGAGATAGCAGGTAAGAAAACACCATCCTGAGCTATTACAGAGTAGTAACGTTACACCTTGGTACAGTGAGCAAAGAACATTTTCAACCAGACAGAGTAATAAACATTATTTTAGTTGGTTCTTCAAGCCAAAAGACAACCTGGCCAATACCCTGGTGGTAACATGGCTCAAACCTAAGAAACTTGGTCAGAACCTCACAAATGCTACATTTAACATTTAACAGAAACATTTCACAGAAAATCAAGAGGAAAAAAAAAATCTTTCTTCTACTTTTGTTGCACAAACTGAAGCTTTGATCAAAAAATAAAAATAATTAGAAATTATTTGCAACATTGGCCAGAGATTTCTAAATATTCAGAAGATCTTGGTGTCAATCGCCGTCTTTAATCGAGCCATCTAAAGAGGAAAATAAATGACTGATTTTATAAAACAACATTGTGAGGATTTAAAGACTAAATCTACAATTATTTCTAAATATACAATTATTTTCAGTATGTTAAAAATATTTGTAAGCCTAGTAGTGTTTTCTGAAGGGTTCTGCTGGCAGAGACCTGCAACATTTTCATCCGAAGAGCGACGGGTGTCTCCAGCCCAGTATGACACAGCAAGCCAGGGCTATTTAAAATGCCTGATATCCTCATCAGAAGAAATCAAGCTAATCTCCAGAACAGTTTATGAGCCACACTTCACTAATTTTCCATCAGGAAAGTGTCTGGGAATACAGGGAGATGCTTGGACGTGTTCGAGATGCCGTAAAATTATGTCAACAAATTCAACAAAGGGAAGTTTTTTAATGCAAGATGTATTAAAGATGGAGAGTTTGGAGATCTTTCAGTCACCTAGAGTTACTATTTACTTAATCTCTTGTTTCTGCAAGTGATTTTAGTACATTTTCCACTCACTTATTATGGATACATTTTACAACCACCTTGACATACAGCAAAATTAATAATTAAACATAAATCGTCTTTAATTCCTGTTTATGCCAAAATGCTAAATGTTTCCTTTCAAAATTCTTTGCACATATATTTTACAGCAGAGAACAAAAAAAATATTCTCTGCTTCTTGATAACTTTTGGTTCAACATCTTTCAAACCACCCTTCCCAACGTAATAGTCCTGAGCAGAAGTTGAAGTGATGCTACAGAACATTTCACAACTACTGAAAAGCCAAATTACAATATTAAAGTTATTTATTTGCCTTCCTTTTCATGTCTTTCCTTACATTAGAGCCTCTGGACAAGCTATATAACCAGGTTTTCTTATCCATGGGATATCTAATAAACTGAAGGATAAGGAAGAACATCTTCAAGTATCCACCTGCAGGATTCGCATCGTTTCTTTTGCAATTAGATTGGAAAATATGTTGTGGTTTATGTCACTGCATTTGCTTTCCTGGCTGCAGATGGTTCTACTGTGTCAAGAAAACTGTGGCTCCAGTTTTCTCCTTTTATTGGCTGAGAAAATAAAGCATATTGAATGTTTTCATATTTCCCTGTGAAGCCTAAATGACATACCAATGCTTCTGTAGCTCTTCTCCCCTGCTCAGCCCTGGTCTTCCCAGGGCCACAACAACAACAAAAGATGTTGCTTTAAAGTAGTTGTTATCTTTTTATAAGAGGTCACATTCAGCCTAAGTAGGAAGCAGGAAATTAACACCTAACAGCTGTTAACCCCTGTCTATCCATAGAATCATAGAGTGTCTGGGCTGGGACAACAACAAAAGATGTTGCTTTAAAGCAGTTGTTATCTTTTTATAAGAGGTCATATTCAGCCTAACTAGGAAGCAGGAAATTAACACCTAATAGCTGTTAACCCCTGCCTATCCATAGAATCCTAGAATGTCTGGGCTGGAGGGGACCTCCAAAGGTCGTCTAGTCCAATCCCCCCACCACAAGCAGGGCCATCTCCAACTAGATCAAGCTGCTCAGAGCTTCATCCAGCCTGACCTTGAATGTCCCCAGGGATGGGGCCTCCACCACCTCTCTGGGCAACCTATTCCAGGGATCTGTCACCCTCATACTAAAGAACTTTTTCCTAACATCTAACCTGAATCTGCCCTTTTCTAGCTCAAAGCCATTGCCCCTCATCCTGTCACTCCAAACCCTTGTGAACAGTCCCTCCCCTGCTTTCCTGTAGGCCCCTCTCTTGTACTGGGAGGTCACTATGTGGTCCCCCTGGAGCCTCCTCTGCTCCACGCTGAAAAGCCCCAACTCCCTCAATCCCACGACACCCTGCACCTCTTTTTGCTTCCAGAGAGGACACGAGGAGCCCAGAAATGCTGAGAGCACCCATTTTTTTGGGTCCCAGTTGATGCAAAAATGACCTTGTCAACTTTCTCCCTCTTACTTTCTGTCCTAAGGCAGCTGTCCCTTTCATCGAGCAGTTTTAAGGAGAACATTTGCATAAGCAAACCCTTCTCTTTCCAGTTGGTCTCAGCAGTCCACAGCCAAGAGCAGAGAACAAACAACGCTTATAAATCACATTCTCCTTGTTCACCAAAATCAAAGAACCTCCTTGCAGAAGGAAAGTCACCCTCGGCCACCTTAACAAACTTTGTGCTGCTGAAACCAGAGGCCACTTGGGTATGAATCTTCCAAACACTTGCCAAACTTGACAAGATTTGCTTGTTAAACACCACGAATAACCCGAAATAAAGATATATCATTTTTATTAGCAACAACGACACACAATCCCAATCTCGCTCCCACTGAATTCAATAACAAATCCGTTGCCATCTTTACTGGGATTACATTTAGGCCCGAAATACAAAAATATTCCCTTTGACCCAACTTATTCTGTTGCAGAATTCTGATCCTTCAGTCTGAGCACACACACGAACGTCCATTTATTCCATCAAGCACCTTCTGCATGCAAAGATTGCATGATTCCCTTCCAAAAAAAGACCACGTGGCTATAAAATTGAGTGTACACACCCTTGAATGTCATAAATACCTCAACGACTGCAAACCTAACGTCCTGAACAGGTCTTAGTTTAAAATGTAGATGAAAGGTTTTTTGCTTTGTTTTCCAAAAGAACAGATATAACTCAGAATAAATAGAAAGTTTGTAGAAAAAATATCATTTAAATATCAGTCAAATTATAGAACCCAACTATAGCAACTTACTTTTCTGATAAATAGTGCCAAGACACGCTAATAAATTGACATTTCTTTAATATTCTGATGATACAGGTTTCTAAATAGCACTTTAAAGCAGCAAATACATTTACATTCTGTTCAGATCATATGGGGAGATGGTTCTAATGAGGTTACATTGAAGATCTTTTCAACACATCAATTTACTTCTTGATGATGAAAAGACTGTGACATAATCACTGACCAGAGTTATATCATATGTTGCTTTCCAAATTTTTTTACATCTATTTAAAAATGTCATCTTATAGATTCTGGATATTGAGTTTGAGTTAGCTAATGCATCCATCTCCATCTGCCA
>NW_008631574.1:19046-74690 GCF_000691845.1 Merops nubicus
CTCTTTCCTAAAAACCTTCATCATTAATTGCTTTCAACCAGGGCAAAACCAACACTTGACACCATTCCATTGCTAACAACACAAATTATTTTGCATTTCTGGAAATATTAGGTTAAAGAGACTCATGGAAATATTCAATCACTTACTTTGGTAGAGTTTTCAAGTGATTTTCTCTTAACTCCAAAATTCGCAACTTGACAAGTCTAGGAATATGATAGAAAATAATTAGTTCATTCCATTAATTGCTGCAGGAATCCATAAGAATGATTGAAACTATTTCTTTTAAGAAGAAAAAAGAGTTTGCTTAATGCACAGCAGTAAGATGTCCACTTATGGTGGGGCTGAATATGGTAGGAAGTATATTCAGAAGCAAATAGCTTCATGCAAGGACAGAGATATTGCCTGTGCAAACTCTACCTGGCAATATTATTCAAGCCAACCCCAAATTATTAATCAATGGAGGGAGAAAATGAAGATATAAAACCAAAAGGATGAACAAGGTCCTTTTCTCTACATCTCAATTTGTTCAACTCCACTCACAGAAAAACTGGAGCATCAAATCCCCTCTTTTTTGGAGGTACATTCAAGGCAGGAGCTGATCATGCTCAGGGCTGCTCAAGGGTCATGTCAAACTGTGTAATTCCTTTGTAATGGCATAATTTCTAAACAGACATGTCATACTATTAAAGGTTTTAGGAAATTAAAGGGATTTTTTTCCTTATGTCCAACCTAAACCTCCCCTGGTGTGACTTGAGGCTTTTTCTTCCTGTTTACATGATGCTCAGGTAGAGTCCACTCCTGATTTGGCTCACTTGGCTACATGAGACTATAACAGACTCACTGTTATTCTGTTATTAATATTACTCTGCCAGGAGACAGAAAGGAAACTAAAATTTGGAGGGGAGCAATAAGGGAGATACAGGTAAAGCTATGTCTGGCTAAGGAAGAAAAAGAGCAATGACTCTATGCCAGTGTGGGAACCTTTGGGAACACGGGCAGGATTTTTAAAGGCAAGATATCAAATAGATAACTCAGGAGCAGAGTAATAAAAAAGGAATTAATATCATTTCACTGAGATAAAATATGCATTTGTAAAAGAAAAAAACATAGGTGCTTTCTCCTAAAAGATTTAAAACATTAGATGTGTCCTTAAGTGACAAGGGTTATTACACAAAGTATCAGCAAGGCTTCAGAACAGCACAATGAATTTAAACACCACAGATCTGATACAGATATTTCATATATTTAGTTTTTCTTGACATTGGACCATAACACCCAATTCCAAGCTGCAGAAGCAGGCTGCCCTTCCATTTACTCTGATACTCCAAACACCAAAGACAGATAGATAGTGACAATTTTTCTCCCTTCTCCTTCAGCCAGGATTCTCTAAAAGCTCAGCTCTGGGTCAGTGGCAGGCTGAGAAAACTCATTTTCCCCTTTCTCAGGGCCTGAGCACCCCAGTGACATTTCCAACCTCAGTTATGCCACCTCAGGACTAATTTTGGAGTGCTGAGTTGATGTTTTCAGTGAAACTATAAAACACACACGAGTAGCTGGGTGCATCAGGAAAAAGCTCATATGAAGTGAAGGCTGTAACACCACCACATATTTTCTCTGCTAATCCTTTGTCTCCTGAGCTAGTTGCCCAAGAGGACAATCTGAGGGCAAAAGGGTTGATCATTCCCTCCCTAGGGTAACAGTGGTTTCCACCTCTGTTACCCTGGGGAGGGAATGATCAACCCTTCAAGTTGATATTTCTGCCAGACCTTCCCAGTGTAAGGTCCCACTGGCTTCTTCTCCCTTCTGACATGGCCAACTCAAATTGTGTTAATTTAGATTTCCACCCCCCCTCTACTTTGTCCTTATCTAACACTTTTGGGCTCAGTTTCTGCTGGGTTTATTTTTACTCTCATTCTAAATCTCTGCTCTTCTTTGAACCTTGTTCTGGCTTTCACGTCTTCCCTTTGGTTCCTCCACCACACTCAAGTCATTTTTTTCTTCCCCTCTGACTCACGCTGCTTTTTATTTCAGTTCATTTTCCAACAGGCACAGACCCCATGGTTATTTTCTGCCCTTGCCACAACTTTTGATGAAGGACAGGCCACTTCTTCAATTTTCATTCCTTCTCACCTTTTCCCTAAGCCACCAAACTGCATCACCTCCTCAGAACATCCTTGCTGACATCACATTCTCTCTTCACAACAACCACTCATCAAATAGGGCTGGAAAGTCAAAATCTCTTTGATTTTGTTTTGCTTTGTTTTGTTTTTAAAACAGGGACAGCTTTAAAACAGTCCTGAAAGCCTGGGTTGGGTTCATATGAGAGGACGACGTGCTTGGATGACTAATCCTTACCTTCCAAAGTTAGCTGGAAGAAACTCCAAAAAGGCATCATTTAGATAGAGCTGGGTCAAATTTAGAAGTTGTGTGAAGCCATCTGGCAATCTACAAAAAAAAAACCATTTAAAAGCTTAATGCTCCCACCAAAGTTGCTATGGAAATAACAACAATGTATATTTAGAAAGAGAAAGATGACTTTCTTTCTCACCTTCTTTTCCTACCCAAATTCTCCAGAACTTGTTACAGGCAACATTTTTTTTGCCCATTCTCATCTCTTCCACCTTGACAGAACCATGTGAAATTCAATTTCACATGTCCCTGGAACATTCAAGCTACAGCAGCCTCTTCCTCCTTCCTAGCTGAAGGTTTTAAGCCGAAAGTGGCTTGATTGTTTCTTTCTTTCTCTCTTTTTTTTAACTGAAATAGTAAAATTTAACTCTTTCATCTCCTCTACTGCATGTTATAAATCACGGGATTACGACACTGATTTATTTTTGTTGTTATTATTGCAAAGGAAGGGTGGCCAAAGTCCCTTTCCTTTACTCTGTGGAAAGACACCACATTTGTTACACAGTACAACAGATCTTTTCATAGAATCCTATTGGGTTGGGACCTCTAAAGGTCACCTGCTCCAACCCCCTTCCAATAAGCAGGGACATCTCCAACTAGGTCAAGCTGCTCAGAGCCAACATAGACCCATCACAGACACCCTGGATCAAAATAATTAAAAAAGAAATTTAGATTCATCCTGAAATCAGCACAATGCCTTTAAATTTTAGTCCACTTTGTGTAAATTTTCTTGCAGTATGGAAACACAAGTTACTGATACTCACTTAGAGACTGGATTGACACTGGCTTCAATAATTGTTAAACACTTACAACATTTAATATTTTCTGGAAAATCTTGAATTCCTAAAAGACATATTGGAAGAATCATTATACACAAATAAAAAACTTCAACCTGTTTTGTTCATGAATGAGTTCATTTGGCATTTGCAGATCAGACTGAAGCCACAACAGAAGGAATACAGTCGTTTGAGTATTATAGTCTACCTAAGGACTAAATAAACACCCCAGAACAGATAACATGCCTTGTACAAAAACTATTAGGCTACCACTTGACTTATATAATCTTCTAGAGTTAAGCAGTGACATCATTTGCACTGATATTTCCACCTTCCAGTTCTCTCCCAGCTGCTTATCTTTCCCCCCTTCACCTCCCGCTCTTCTCAGGAGAACACAAATTCTAATCCTGAGAGTCTCTAGCCTGACAGCGATAAGAAATCCTTCCAAATTTCCCAGAGTGCCTAAGCCTCTTTTTCAAAACAAAGACACTTAAGTTGAGACAAGCAAAGGGTTTTTTAGGCACATAAATATGTAAATGGATATTTGGAAATGTGCATCAGCAAATTAGTCACTGGCTGAATAAATCCTGGTGGTTGGTTGCTTGCAGCTTTAGATGCTTAAACACGTTACACAAGAGCCCAGCAAGTGCTAAGCCACTTCTTGGGGAGTGGAATGGTTCCTAAATGCACTGAAAAAATGGTCTCTCAGTCCAATTTTCAGTGTTTAGTGTCCACAAGTCATCACTGTGTACCATGCTAAAGCAAACAATGGGGTTTTTTTTAAGAGAAAAGTAAATGAAAAAATGTAGATATCTGCCCAGACTTTTCAAAAGCGCTAGACAGGAAAATCATCCACAACCTAGGAACATAATCCACAACCTAGGAAAAAAAGAGCACGTTTCTCAGAACACAAGTTTCTCAGTCATCAATGGCTATAAAAATAGAGTTTTTGATCTCTTACCATTTTTACTGATATCAAGTTCTTTGAGATTAACTAAGCTAGCAATGGTGGTTGGCAGGCTGGAAAGGTCGTTGTCTGGTATGCTCAGCTTGCGTAAAGCTTGACAGTTGAACAGTTGCTGCAACATAAGAAGATAATTTATAGTGTTTCAGGGAAAACACCAGTTTGGGATCATTATAAACAGAAGCAACAGATAGCACAGCAGAAAACTTTTTCAGTTTTATCATTTCATTTCAATAAAGACTTAAAAACATTTGGACTGAGTGCAGGAGAAATTTGCTGCCTTCGAGACACAAAAGGCTTTGATGTTATCCAGATCATGTGTTCTTTAAATGCCCCCTACAATTCAGAACTTGATTGTAATTTTTAATTCCAACCCGAACTTTAGGAAATGTCAGAATTTGCACTGCAGAAAATGAAACCTCCTTTCAACCTGAAGTAGTGAATCACCCATTTAGGGGGCTGCATGCTCCAAAAGCATCACTCTTCTCAAGAGTTAAAAGCTCCCAAACCTTGTGGGACTTTTCTGCAAATAGGAATTCACCAAATGGCACCAGAAAATTCAGTAAGTTCCAGAGAAGAACAATTTCTCTTTGCAGGCATCTCATGAGGGTTCTTCATGTTAGATGTTAAACATTAGAGCTATCTTTAGACCAAATTTAATCTTCCTCTCAGACTTCTGTATCTGAATCAAGTCTAGATCCTCATCTACAGGCTGCTGGAGAACACACAATAATTGAATTGCCTAGATGTAAAAAAAACCCAGCCAAGTATCCAGAGAGGAGAAAATGAACACAGCACTGGAATGCAAATGCCAACCTGGGACTTCACTTGAAGGGAATTTTAGATCATTCTGAAACTTCATTGTTCTGCCCTAATCCTTTAGAAAAATCCTGCTTTTCCTTCCACATCATCTATGCTCAGGAAGCTGAGAGGGAATCAGATGAATAAAAAAATGCTTGGAGTGCCAAGCACCACACCTTAATCACCATCCACTGGCACCAAACAGGGACTTGTTACTGGAAGACACTTTTCAAAAGGCCTTTGGATTGACAAGAGTTTTGCAGTCTCATTTCTAGGACCAGCCAGAAAAACTACTGTACACACTTGGAAGCCAAACTGGGTTACACCATTCTGCTTGCAGACAAGGATAATAATAAATAAATAAAAAAATTAAAATAAAATAACTAAAATTAAAAATATAAAATAAAAAAAAATAAAATAAAGATAATAAATAAATAAATATCTCCCCAGAGATTGAGCAATTCCTCTGCAATGCCTCTGAGAGCAGCTACATCTTCTCTTTTCTAGGGAAGCATATCATTTTGGACAAGACTGGAAATTAATGTCATTAACAGTGTCCAGGATTTGCTCTTGGAGTTTGTAGCCATGTTGCTGCATGAGAAGAGCACGAGCTGTAGACCACAGGAATGTGCAGTGCAGGGAACCTGCAGGACTTTGGTACATCCAGAAACTCTACCATGCTGTTGTGTTTCTGGGAAATAAAATTCCCAGTGCATGTTCCCAGATTCCCCTGGAGACTTCTTATTTTAAAAGCCAAGAAAGGCTTGGAATGTAAAGTTCTGCCAACATCTGAGCAGATACAAGGCTTTTGAACAGGTGAATGAAGAAGTGGAATAAAAAAACACTCCCTCTGGAGTAATTTTATGATGCACTGTATCAGAAATAACATCAAAGTGTGAAAACAGGTGTGTAGGCTCAAATATTTTTACCCACTGTATTTTTAGAGGGTTTATGTCTCAATTTTTAGTGTTTTATGGCCTTGCCATCATGGTTGGGTTGTGATCATCATACTGCCTGACCATTCACTACTTATATTCCTTTCAGACTGGAAACCAAGCAGTGCTAATGCTGTGATTTGAGGTATAATAAAGGGCTGTTGTTCTGCACATCTCAAGTTCTTGGCTCCACAGCAATTGTTGGCTTCCAGGGCCACCCTAGAGAACAAGAAAAAATTGCTGCTCTTTGCTTTTGTGAAATAAATTGGTCAACATATTGGGGGAATTTGGTGTTGGATGACAAAGAAATAACACTTTCTACCTTTTCCAAACAGAAATGCTTTCTGATTGGCAGATTTAAACAAGGACTCAATGGCTTTGATGGAAACTAGAACTCAGATAAGCAAATGCAATATGAAAAAATAGTGAATTTATACTTTATATTTAAAAGGGAAAGCTGCTGGGGAGAATTTTCATCTCATTCCTGTTTTTCTGGATGCCAGTGACTCCACCTTCATGAAAATCTATATTCTTTTTTATTAGTCATAGATCCATTTGACTCATACAAAGACAGACAGACTTGGAGCAGCAGCTCATGATGATGAAGTCAAAGGCAAAGAAAAGATTGGGCTAGATTTAGAAGAAAAAAGAGAATAAAAATTATATAAGAATCCTGTAAATCCATAAAAGAAAAATATTAGGAACTAGAAATCCATTTCTAATGAAGGCAGCAGAAAAAAAACCAAAGTAATTCTGGTGCATAAAGTGTAAGGTAAAAGTTTTTTGTTTTTTTTTTTAAAAAAACAGGCACATAACCCAGAAAATTGACAAAATAAATTATTATAAGAAACTATTTGAATTCACATTTCCAGGGAGATAAAAGTTCTGCCTGTGGTAGATCACGACATGTAATGGAAAAGTAAATGTTAAGTGATGAGAAAGAAATCCTATTTTATCTCTCAGGACATTAATTCAATAGTGAAAAAAGTTCAGAGACATGCCACAAAAAAAAAAGATATTTGAAGCAGAAAAACTTATAAAGAAATTATCTGGACTATTTAATTTATGGTAACGATTAATAAAGGCTCAAGACAAAAAATTAGGGGTAGTATTAAGTAAAGATATTACTGCCATTAATCTCTTACACAAGGCCATGGTAAATGATGCATCTACTCAAGCCCAATTAAAAGGATTTCTTTAATGTATAATATTTGCTTCAAAATATTCTTTATAACAAAAAAAAAATGAGGAAAAAAGAGGTTTGTTTGTTTTTTTTTCACCCTTCACCTCAATTTCATCATTCTGGACCCTTGACCTTTGGCCCTTGGTTTTTCCATGTAGGATTACTGCCTATTGTTGTTCTATCACCCTGATTTGTCTGCCATTAGGCACCAAAAATTAGCTTGAATAATAATAATAATAACAATAATAATAATCTTCTCCATGGGATGGAGACTTTCAGGTGATCCCCAAACAAATTTCCCAAAATTCCCCAGCTAAACTGGACACTTTGTCTTCACTACGACCCAAGAGTCGAGTAATTAAAATATAAAAGGTTAACCATATATTCTTATTAAAAGAGAAATACTCCTGAAGGTGTTCACTGGGTGTGAAGTGGCCTCCACGACAAATTTCATATTTATGGGGACAAAAGAAATATCTGGGTCTCTGCTTGTCTCAGCAGCAGGAGAGACAAGGCTCCTCTCCCTATGATTCTTCTGTGCCACTTCAAAGATTGCAGCCACCTTGCTCACCATCTGTAAAGAATTTCTTGATGGAGTGAGTAATCTGAAGCAATGAACCATCCTAGCTGAATCAAGGAACCCCACGTCATGGAAAAAGCACATTCTCTACCTTTGTAAATAGGATTTATAGGAAGTCTCTCTGCAGCCTAAGGAAGAAATACACGAAGAGATGATGACAAACGGATTAGAGTGGAACAATGTTTAATGAAAGACTTCTGAGCATCTTTCATTATTGTTCAGAAAAATTCAATTAAGCCATGGATTACATTGCTTCATGCTTCATTATGTAGCACGCACCTACTATTAATTGGTTTTTCCACTACCTTGCCTCCTTTTGTTTCCAGAACGCTCGTTACAGTAACTTTTAATTCCTTATGGTAAATATTAATCAACAGAAGAACAGATTTAAAGATTTTTTTTTTTTTGGAATCAAGTTTGGATTGCAGGACCTCATTTGCAGCTCTAAAGACACTAGGAAGAGAGTTGTGACATTTCTCCCACCAGATACATGGCTTATCCTTTTCAAAGTGCTGCCGAGGAGATCACCTACTCCACAGAGGACCTTCATCCTGGTTAAGGTATTCAATGCCTAATTCAATCCTGGTTGTGGAAGAAGTACTTCTTTTGCACAATTCCTAATTTCCCCATTTAAGAAATTATATTTTTTAAGAAATTGAAGAACTTAATTCATTTCCCAGTTCAATTTCCCGTTGACTGCCCCTTGCTCTGGTGCCACGAAGCAAGGAGAAGGAGGTGGCCCTGCTCCTCCCCAAGTAGAACCATCACCAAGATGAAAAAATGTGTAGAAAAAGTATGTGTCAAAGTGCAATTGAATCTCTAGAGTTACAAGCCATGATTTTTCCCACAGCAAGAATGTCTCCTGCTCAAGAGCAAGCCCTCCTTCAAGGTGGAAGGACATCCTGGTACACATTCAACGTGCTGAATGACACATTGAAGAACACAACGTCGACGTCCGTGCTACAGGCAGGACAACCATTACCTTAGGTAGCTCTTCAATCTGATTGGCATCGAGGTAAAGCTCCTCTAACGTCCTCTCAAAGTTAAAAACTTCTTTTGGCACCTGCTGTAGGCCACAGTGGGAGTAGTCCAACACAGAGACGATTTCTTCCTCGCCGCGAAAACACCGGCAGGGCACCAAGCGGCCGATAATCTTCCTTTTGGTTGTCATCTCCAAACAGCATACTGAAGGAAAAGGGACAAAAACAGGTCTCTGAAACTATCAACATTTTGTCTGAAACTACCAACATTTTGGAAACTTTTTTTTTTTTTTTTTTTTAAGAATTATTATCAAGATTGCATCCTATGAATTAGGGTTTTTCCTGAGGGGTGTCCGTAGTCTGTATTTCTTACTCTACTTTTCTAGAAGTCATGAAGTGAGATTTGCCAACATCACCACAAAATCCATTCTCAATACCTCACCTGTTGTCCTACACTGAGCTGGAAGAAAACACACCAAGGCCATCCACAACTTTAACAACAAAACGAGCTGTGTAAACCCTACACGTCCATCAGACAAGGAACAAATGGACAACGTTTGTCCCCCACGTTTTGGTCCCCAGCTCAACTTGGGCTGTGAGTCACTGAAGTGGAGCAGTCAGAGCCATTTGGTTCTGGTTCTCCTGTTGTTTTGCACTTGGTTTCTCTGAAACCAACTGAGTTCCTCAGCTTTCCACAGCTACTGCTGGAGGATGTTCGCTGCCTTTTCAACCACAGGAATAAAGAAGAGGCTATGTAAAGTGAACTTCTAAAGAAGAACAATAACAACCCAACACCAGACACTTTGTTCACCTGTCATTCCTCCTTCTCTTATACGACTTGAGTCAGTTGGAAATTCAGATAAAGGGCTTCATAAAAATGCAATAATTTTTTCTGCACTAAAATAAACACCTGGGAAATGTCACCACAATCTGTTCCCCAACTTCTCATCTAGAGGCCAAGTTCTGCAGAGCTTCCTTGAGTATACAGTTTGGATGAATGCCTCCAACTCCCATGAGTAACTGTTTACACAACTGTAGCTCACTATTTTTCAATGGAATACAAGTATTTTAACTCACTACTCTCAAGAGAAAACTCAATAAGCAGATTTTACACATGTCAAGCAGTCTTTAAATCTGCAGTAGATATTGACGTATTTGGAAGTTATTTTGACCCAATTCTAGATAAATCAAGCTGTTCTGAAACAGATTGTCACAAAGCCAAGAAGGGCCAAACCTTCAACTCCTGTTTTCTAAACCATTTACAAGGTTTTGAGTTACACTTATGAAGAAAATGTATAAAATTAATCCAAGTAAAGCAAAATAAAGCCCATCGGGGTCCTTCTACACAAGATGCCAGTGAAAAAGCAACTGTATACCCATGCAAAATATCACTGGAGATAATTAAATGAATAATTATTGTTTAGCTGAAATATAAGAATAAAAAAGAATAATTATGTAGTCAGATAATGCTCCATTCACAGAATGAATCCAGTCAGAACAAATAGTGGATTTTCATGTTCTCAAGAAGACTGAGATGTTGAAAGCAGAGTGCTGCTGATTATTCCCTTGGTAGTGCCAGGGCCAGGCTTTCTCTTGGCTGATTCTGGTTTAAGTGTAAAGCTTAAAACAGAGAGGAGTAATTTCTGTAATTTAGCTCAACCAGGTGCCAAATTTGTGGGTATAACATCAAAGTTGTATCTTCATTACAGTCAGTCACCTAATGCAATGACAACATCTCCATAACCCAGCGTACATAAGCTCCTGAAAATATAAGACCAGAACACTTAGAGGCATGAAAAAAGCAGCAATTCATTTCCAAGCTAATAAAACAAAAATCTTTAGTTTTCTTCCAGTCCAACACTACAGCCCACTGGAGAACACAAAGAGCTACACAGCTAAAACATCAGGAGGCCACACACCACTCAGATTTACCTGGTGAACTTGGATTTTAAATTTTCTTCCCTTAAATTCCCTAAGCTGAGCTAGATGCCCAGGCAGACTCCAAACACAGCCCTGTGGCTGGACCTGGGTTCTCGACCAGCACTCCAAATTTCCTGTCATGAAGAAATGTTTGTTTTACCATTGCCCCTAATTTTTTTTTCTAGAAATAAGGCTGCTGCCTTTGCAGCTTCCAATCTCTCGGCCAGTTTCACACACATTTGGGAAGAAATTACTTCTCATTTTCTCACCTTACAACAATTTTTGTATTTCTCACTTCTTGTTTAAGGTGGGAAAAGTCCACAGAGGAGCTATGAAGCATTTCTAGTCAGAGAATGGCCCATCACACAAGCAGTGCTCCCAGCTCTCTCTTGGATCAAGGTTTTTTTCTGACTGCCAGGTCATCTGCTCCCTCCAAACCTGCGTTGCTCTATCTGCTCCCATCCCCACAGCACATCACACGCAACCAGCTCGCCTGGTCTCACAAAGTCTGTATCTGGATGATGAAAGAGGCTTTGGGTCATCACAACTTAAAGTCAGTCACCTTGCACCATGTTCTACTTGACTCTAGCAACATCTGCAGCTGCAGCAACTGCTGACTTCAGCAAACCCTCACACCTGGAAGGAGCAAGGGAAAGGGGCAAAGCAACGACAGGAGGGAACCCTGCCAACAACAGCAGGGCTGCAGAAGGGCAAGGACATCACCAGCATCATGGCTTAGATCAGAAGTAGTGTGGCCAGCAGGAGCAGGGCAGGGATTGTTCCCCTGGACTCAGTACTGGGGAGGCCACACCTTCAGTACTGGGGTCAGCTTTGGGCACCTCCACACCAAAAAGGACCTTGAGGGGCTGGAGCGTGGCCAGAGAAGGGCAACGGAGCTGCTGGGGAAGGGTCTAGAGCCCAAGTGTGGGCGGGAGCAGCTGAGGGAGCTGGGGGTGCTGAGCCTGGAGCAAAGGAGGCTCAGGGGAGACCTTCTGGCTCTGCACAGCTCCTGACAGGAGCCTGGAGCCAGGGGGGGGTCGGGCTCTGCTCCCAAGGGACAAGGGACAGGACAGGAGGAAATGGACTCAAGTTGCCCCAGGGGAGGTTGAGGTTGAATATTAGGAAAAATTTGTTTCCACAAAGTGTCATTAAGGCCTGGCCCAGGCTGCCCAGGGCAGCATTTGATTTGCCATCCCAGGAAATGTTTAAAAGTAACATAGATATTGTGCTGAGGGACATGGTCTAGCAGTGGACTTAGCAGAGTTGGGTTGATGGTGGGACTTGATGATCTTAAAGATCTTTTCCAACTTAAATGATGCTATGATTCTAAGGGGGGCCATGGGGAAAGGAGGTGAAGCCCACAGTGGCAGACAGCCTCTGGCCTCTCACCACCCCACAACCTCTCTTCTTGGCCACTATTTCCCAAACCCAAGCCCAGCTAAAGAAGGGGTGCAGCGTGACCACGGTCACCAAGCTTCACTGGATCCAGCAACCTTCCCAAGCAGCTCATGGGAGCGTGCAAGATGGAAGCAGCTGGGAGCTGGAAAAGCATTGCTCACACGACATGCACTTCACCAGAAAAAAGGCAATTAGCTCTCAAGCCACTCGGCCTCTTTGTATTCAAGCACAAGAAGCAGCACTTCCAACCACATCTTTCCAACCATGGCACACTAAAAATAAATGCTCTTGGTGTATCAAATTATTTGTAGCTTTTTGAGGCATTTGAAGATAATGAACAATTGAGCAGTGACATGGACTTTAGAAGCTACTTAGAAGAATGTTCTTCCTATAGGCATTACAAAGCTCTGCACTGTTCTCCTCCACTGTAGGCGTGGACACAAACCAAACCCCACGTTTCAGTTGAACAGAAACTCAGAACAGTCAAAAAGAACATCTAGAAAATGTATTAATAGTGAACAGACAGAACTGTACTGAAAACAGCAGTCACCACAGGAAAAAGATTTTTAAAAAGTTTTTTTCTTTGGTTTATGTAAAAAAAAAGTGTTTCCATTATTGCTGTTCATAAAAATACCTGGAATTTTCAACAGTAAATTGTTTCAAAAAATAGAAAAACTGCAGATGATAAAGAAAACTGACACAATTACTTTGCCTTCCTCAAAAGCCATCCTAAGACTGGAGTGTTGTGATGAATTAGGGTGTTGGGATTAATTGGTTCTCTATCAGAACTGTCCTCTTCAGGAAACAAAAAAAAAACAACCCATCAAAACCAAACTAGAATGTGATCTGGGTGGATGAACAATCTGTATTTAGGAAAAGACCAGCACTGGAATATGAAAAGTGCCTGAGCCTGAATTATGGCTCATTGCTAAGATTTGGTGAGAAAAATTAGTATTAAGTAACTCCACTATGGAATCTGCTGCTTATAGAATATTTGCTGAAAGAAAAGCCATGGAAATGTATGAACTTAAATGTATTATAATTAGAAGTGGGTTTGCGTGTGTCCACACTCTGCTCTATTATTTACCCTTTGTAATTAAAAAGAAAACAAACAAAAATGTTGAAAAACCTGTATAAAAATATCCCCTGGGATTTATCTTGTTCTTTGCAATCATTTCAGAAAGCGGCGGCACAGAATTAACCTGGGGTATAACTGAAAGGAGTAAAATTTCATGCCTTGTGGACTAATGGTAATTAAACCCTTTATTAATTTCAGCATTATTAATTCCTATCCTGGCCTAATTCCAGTTTTGGTAATTATACTTTTCTTACCTACGTTTTATTCCTTCATAATTTTCATACAGCTTTTTTATTCACTATAAGAGGATTGATACCTGAGATCCTTGGGAATAAGACTGAAGTTAAATACAGCCAACAGAAAGTTTACCCTCCCAATTTTGGGAGCCCGAGTCACCACATTCCTCCTTCATAAAACTCCTTAATCCCTGGAAGTGATATAGAAAATCTTCCTACCTCCTCACAGAAACCCCAGTGCTTTATACTTTTCCCCATTGAAACTAGTGAAAGAAACCAAATTCTCCATAGCTGAGCATCAGAGGTTACTGCTCACCAGATGACACATGCTATACATCAAGACTATAAAGTCTAAAAGATTTACATGACAGCCAAAAATCAGGAAATGTCAGGTTCTCTATTCAGTCTCATGTGTAAAAATACATAATTATGTATTTCAGATAAATAATCAGATAAATTTTCATCAGAGAGATGAAAATAAGCTTCATCTTTTCAGATAAACTGAAAAATTAGAGATTTCTAATTTCAAATCAAAATTTCAGGTTAAGTCATCAACAGATTATTTTTTTAAATCAGCAAAATAATCATCACATAACCCAGAGAAATGCTCAGCAATTTGGGAAGCTCTGAAGACTGTCCTGGGAATGGAGTGGGAGACCTTCAAAACAGCAAAATAAGGATGAAAAATACATCCTTTATTTCTCTTTGTGATTCTGCTGGAGGAAATTTCTTAACATTTGAACTAATAACTAATTCTATCCAAACTCTGAGGTACCATATTCCAACAAGGCAGAAAACCAAAATGAAACACAAACACATTTCGCCCCCTGCTACAAAAGCTTCAAATTGGCATGACCTGTTTTCTGAACGTTTTTTAAAAAAAATAGATTCTTTTTTGAATGACTTTAAAGAAACTATGAAAGAAAAATAAACTGTTATTTATCAGCTTCAGGCAAACATCTCATTATCTGCGGTTTATTCTCTCATAAAGAAAATCCATAATCTAAGAAAAACAGTAGTTTTGGGGAAATGAATTACAATAAAATCTCATCTTTTCTCAATTAATGGCTCTTTTGTGCAGCAAACCCACTAATCCCTGTTTCTCAGTCATCACGAGAGAAGATGTTCTCTTTACCTATTTAAAAGGCCGAGGCACAGAAAATTGCTGCATGGCTCAACGCTGATTTAAAGATGGAACAAAAGAGCTCAAAAAACTTCAAAACTTCAAGTATCTTGAAAGAACAGGAGAGATGTAATCATTTTTCAGAAGACAAGATAGAAAAATTTATGTTTTCATCTCAGAAGCTCTCTCCTCGGCAATGGGCCTACACACAATCAGATACAGCTATTTTTCTTTTTTCCCTTCACAAAGTAATTAAAAAATTGCTTCAAAGAATCACAACTAAAGACTCCAAATCTCTCTGAAAATATTTTCATCTAATCAGTTTAGTTTTAGCCTTAACTGTGCACAGTATTATCTCCAACGTGCTTTATTTTGCCATTAATAGTGTTAAAAAACTCAGCAAGGACAAGGAGTAAGTGGCAATTATTGGGCAAGCAACCTGAAAGAGTTCTAACGTAGAATCACTTTTCTTGGAAAAGACCAAACTAGTTTCAAATTGCCTTTGGAATCCACTCAATTTCTTGTTAAGTCATCTAAAATAAAAAATCCCATATTTGAAAGAACTGACCATAATTATGAAGTCAAATCTTGATCAGCTTGGGCCTGCAAAAATTCAAATATTTATAAATATGCTAGGAAAAACAAACAAACAAACAAACATCAAACCCAAACACCAAAAAAAAAACCAGGGTAGAAAGAACTGGTAAAATATTTTAAAAAGCTTTGTGATTCACAGGAATCAGGCTCACGGGCCTACACCAAGGGTGGCAACCATCATCCTGTTTCCATAAGGAAACCAGCTCCTAAAATGATGATTACTCCTCAATTCTATGCAGCTCATCCTTGAAAAGAATATTATAACTCTTCATTTAAAAAACAGCCTAGATTTCACAAGGATTAAACAGGATTTTTAAAACTGGCTGCCTGTAGAAGATGGAGATTTGCCCTGACAAACAAGCACTAGGTGTAATTTTCCCAGCGTATTCTGCTGAAAGGAACAATCTGAGGGGAAAAAAAATGTGAAATAATGGTGACACTGACTTTATACCTTTATATTCCAGCCAGGACAGATGATCCTCACACAGCCTTAGACCTGCTCCTGTCAAAACTTCTGGAATTTGCCTCTCTACAACAGGTAGCATCAGGCAGCTTTTAATCTTCTGTTTCTTAATATACATTAAATATAGATTTATTTTTTCTACCAATCAGGTTTTCAATGGAACACTTCATTTGAGTGTTTAATTTTTTTATTCTTCTCTTAGGTCTTAATTCCCCAATTCATTGCCAGAGTTATTGTCAAAATTCAACCAGGAAGCAGAACGACAGGTAGTAAGAACAGTAGGAGCAGCCCGTGTTGCCTGACAAAGGATCAGACAGAAAATCGTTCATACTCTTGATATTTTATCCAGAAAACAGCAAGAAACTGCAAAGTTTGAGTGATCTGGCGGTGCTGGAAAGTTACTGAGAAATCCTGAAAATAAAGAACTTAGCCTACTGAATGAGAGCATTACAAGGCTGAAGGGAGGAATAACAGTAACATTTGCCAGAGGGTTCAGAAAATATTAATTATATTCAAAGCAGCAGACTATTTGCTTCCCTGATTCCTTTGTCAGACATCACAGATAAGTGATGATTTTCCTGTTCCTTTTTTCTTTCTCTTATTATCAACATAATCAACAACATTAATATGCTAATCTGTTGGCTCTTTGCAGGGACCAAGCTTAGAAATCACAAATATATCAATCACGAAACCACTCGCGGCTTCCATCATCCCCTTCTGGCTCTCCCGGAGGCCCATCAGCACTCCAGAAGTGATGAAAGCAGAGAGCAGCTCTTTGAGAGACCCAGCCAGGCATCCACCAGGGTCCCTCAACAACTCATCCCACGTGGAGGCTCCAACGTTGAGGCTGAGGTTGAGGTTGACCTGCTGCCCTGAGCCAGCTGAAGACACTTGTCACCAACAGCTGCCCTGGCTGCAAGGCTGGAGACCAAACTCTCCACCTACTATTTCTTTTCCTGACATCATACCCTTCTTTAGACCTCATTGTGCTGATGGTGGTACCACTTCTTCCTTTGTAAAATACATGAAGAAGCCTCTTCTGAAGCATTTAGGATGATGTGTGACTGTACAAGTGCTGAAGGTACGGGGAGGGGGGTATCTCTCCTCTGATCTTAAGAAGGCCACTGGGAGCTTTCCAGTTCGTTCCAATAGGTCAGAATCTCACGTTAGATTTTCTCTGCTGAGCCAGATTTGACAACAGGGACCACGTGCATGATGGAACAAAGCTGAGCGTATGGTTGTAATTCCAAAAAACAACCCTCAAATTTTCTTCAGCCAAAAATCTTTCCCTCACTGATAACTCTCCTAGCACTGGCCAGACATCCTCTTTTGTTTCTTTCTTCTCTTAATTAATGATGTCTGGTTAGATGATTTACATTGTGCCCATTATCAGTCCGGGTCACTGAAATAATTAGGGAACTTCAAAGCTCTCTGAGCCATCTTAATTTTCTGTATTTTCTTCAGCTAGAAACACAGCACTGTTAATAACCAAGGTTGGTTGGGTTTTTTTAATGGAGAAAGATTATATCTGCACATAGGAGCAATGTCCCCTTCATCCAGCTTTTGGTCTTTAAATCTGCCACTCGCTTTTGTATTAGAGGCATATGTGTGGGCATCATCTTAGTGACAACTTTATGAAACTGAGTTTTTACTCATTTCTCGGCTTAGTCAGAGGTATAACTTTTAATCCTTCCATTTTGTAGTGTTTATTCTAGTCTAGACTTTTTGTCTGTAGCCATAATACCATAATTGTGACATGAGAATTAGGGTTATGTAAGTTCTGACATCAGTACTGACTGCTAGTTTACATATTCTCACTATTTTCTCATTCAAAAAGCACTCCTGATGAAATGTAATCTGCTTATTCTTTGCCCGAAAACCAGCATCTATTTTCCCTAAAACCTACAAAATTTGATTTTTTTTTCTCCCTTGAAGACACCAAAATGAGAAATTCTGTTTATGAAAGAAGACTTTACAATACTTGAGCCTTGTTCCATCATTTTTCTGCTAAAGTAAATACAAGTGTGGACTGAAAGTATCTTTCCATGTGGGGAAAGAAAAAATTTTTAAAAAGTCAATTTAGTCTCTATTTTAATAGATCAGTGATAAGAATCCTGTGCAGGAAGGAAAACAGGGGCAATATTAGAAGACTTACAGAAGGAAATAGCTTCACCAAGGGTCTGAGGGAGCCTCCTATGGAAGGTGAGAGAAATGTAAAAATTCACTGCTTTCCTTTTTTTTTGCAAGGTTCCCATTAGTATATTTTTAAAAGGACAAAGTTTGCTGCTTGGTTTGTCCAGATTTCTCTCCTTTTTACCTCATTTTCTCCATCAGAAGTCACTCTATATTTAATTTACAGTTTTACGTGTCCTGTTTGGAAGCCAGAAGCACATTCTACTGAGATTTCACACTTGATCCAGGTGAAGGAATCAGCATGTTGCTTTGATGTTCTAATTGTAACTCAAATTTAGAGACTTAGATGTGCAGTTTGTATAAGCCATTCCTAATAGTTTCCATTAATCTTCCTGAAAAGATTAAGAAACTCTGGTTCTAAAGGCACAATAGAGAATTATTAGAATGCTTCCAAAGGGGAATTTGTCTTATCAAAAAGAGGGGTGTGAAATATTATCTGAACTGTTTTCCTGCACAGAAGTACCACGATAACCAGCATATCTGATCCAGAAATGCCATTTAAGGCATGATAATTGAATTCTCTTCATTAAATTGCCATTATGATATTGTGCATTCAAGCTCATATTTCGATTTTGCTCATCCTAAAATGAAATAACCAAGTGAATAATCAGATTTCCACTTCACCTTCTGTCTCCTGAGAATATGAATGACAGAAAGTTTCTCTACCCTTGCTACAAGATCTTGGATGTCACCATTTGACCACCATGAGACTTGGGAAATTTGTAGGAAAGGTGACATAAAATTTAAGATAGACCTTTAACCACCCTCTGTGACATAGGACCCAATTTTCCCCTTTTCTGCTACGACATTCATCAATGTCAATCAAAATTCACTATTGGTTTTGCTTTGAAATTCCTAAGTAAGTTTATCTGAGTAAATGTTTTTTGGATTATCTTACTCACAGATGAAAACGACTCCAAGAACAAAGATAGTTCAGTGATAACTAAAAAAAAGTTGTGGGTGTTGTGTTTCTTTTAAAATCTGTGCCCTGTTCTCCCTAAAGACAACTTCTGCATAACCCTAAAAAAAAATCCAGTTTTGTTCAGTTTCTTTTTATACAAGGACTAATAGAACTTCAGGAATTTGTTGCATATTACCAAAAAGAAACAATTATGCTCTTAATTGCTAGAAATCACCATCAGTTTGCTGGCCCACCTTAAGCAGGAGAGAATTCCAATAAAATAGATGAGAAAGAGCTTTCTTTGGAAAGTCTGCTTGCTGGAAACTGGGAAATTAACATTTAAACTCAGCTCTTGGATGGGTTTCAGCTCTTACTTGAACTAATATTTTAGTTTTAAAAATTATCTTGTATGACATTTATTTCTTGCTTTATGGTGGAGTGAATTTTGCTGCCCGTGTGATGGCTACAACATCTCATCAGCCTAGAAAACATCATTTACCTGCTGAATACATCAACTAAACAAATGATTGTTTAAAGATGAGCTCTAGAACTTCAAGTCTGGGTTTCCTCCTCAGAGGGGAAGGGGATCACACAGAATACCCAATTACTTTTCAGTGGTTTGCATCTCAATCCCTCTGACACATTAATCAGCTTAGCAGGAGCTTACTACAGGAAAAACTTCTGCTGAGGCTGCAGAATGGAAGTTCTGGCCTAATAATGTGCAACCACAAACTGCAGCCAGAGAAGAAAGTTTTCATGAAAAGTGATAGCTCTGACTCGCAGTGAAAGCTGATCTGCTGAAAGGACCTGGGCAGAGGTGTGCTGGCCAAGGGACCTGACTCTTCCTCCTCATTGCTGGAGCCCCCAGCAGAAGGAGGACATGGAACTCTTGGAACAGGTCCAGAAGAAGGCCATGGAAATGATCAGAGGGCTGGGACACTCCTCCTATGAGGCTAGGCTGAGAGAGTTGGGCTTGGTCAGCCTGGAGAAGGTATCCAGGGGAGACCTTCTCAAGGCCTTTCAGTATCTGAAGGGGAACTCCAAGAAAGCTGGGGAGGGGCTTTTGACAAGGGCTTGTAGTGACAAGATAAGGGGTAATGGCTTCAAAAGGGAAGAGGAGAGATTTAGATGGAAATTAAGAAGTTCTTCCCTGTGAGGGTGGTGAGACCCTGGCCCAGGTTGCCCAGGGAAGCTGTGGATGCTCCATCCCTGGAGGTGTTCAAGACCAGGCTGGGTGAGGCTTGGAGCAACCTGCTCTAGTGGGAGGTGTCTCTGCCCATGGCGGGGGCTGGGAACTGGATGATCTTGAAGGTCCCTTCCAACCTGATCCATTCTATGATCACTACTATCTTGCTCAGCACATACAGGACACAGTCACACTGGAGCAGATAATACTGAAGTCCAAAGTAGAGGGAGATAAAGTTCATTTTGACCACACCATAACACCTATTTATTCAGATATCTGTACTTCCAAAACAAGTTTACATTTGGAAGACAAACAACAAACTGCCTAGAGAACACATGTTGCTCACTCACCAGGGTAAATGTTCACATCCAGCCATAAAACTTTTTCAAAAAACCTTTTCCTTTACGAAAACTGGAATTTTTTTAATCATTCAAAAAGCCCAGTTCTGATTCTGCATGAGGTTTTTTTGCCTATCTTTTCCACCACTCAAACTCTAGTCTAGGATGGTTTCTATCCTCTAAAGGCCCCACTCCCGTGAGTATTCCCAAAATTCCTTGCATTTTTCATGAGTTCCTTTCATGACTTCCCTGTAACAGACACTTTTTTTTCCTCCAATAACACTTTTTTCCTATCACCCTCCACATTATTGCAAGTTATAGTCCATCCAAAGTCCATTTTGATCCTCAATTATTTTCTTCAGCTAACTGTCCCTCTATAGGAAGTCTTTTGACTTCACCTTGCCACCACCTAGATCAACTCTTCCACTTTCCAAGTGACGGAAGTGCCAGAAGTTCTGTTTCCTCTCTGATTTCTGCTCTTTATCTTCTCTTGCCTCTCAGCATGTCCTGGTATGCTCCTATATTTTGCATAACCTATTCCCCACCAGCCAGCTATTGTCTTTAACCTCTTCTGGTCTTCCAATTGTCCACCAGCAACTATTCCTCATCTTCTCCATCTTCTCCTTAATTCCCAGTCATAGAAACACAGAATTTCTGGGCTGGAAGGGACATCCAAAGCTCATCTAGTCCAACGCCTCCACCATAAGAAGGGACATCTCCAGCTAGATCCAGCTGCTCAGAGCTTCATCCAGCCTGACCTTGGATGTCTCCAGGGATGGGGCCTCCACCACCTCTCTGGGCAACCTATTCCTGGGATCTATCACCCTCATTGAAGAACTTTTTCCTAACATCTAACCTAAATCTCCCCTTTTTCTAGCTCAAAGCCATTGCCCCTCATCCTGTCACTCCAAACCCTTGTGAATAGTCCCTCCCCTGCTCTCCTGTAGGCCCCTCTCAGGGACTGGAAGGTTGTTATAATCTTAATACAGTTCTTGATTCACTCTCCTTCGTACATCCCCTTTTGCCCTTCACATCCCAAATCCAGGTCTTGCCTCCAGCTCCTCTTCCTTGGCCCACATCCTCTCTCCTCTGCCTGCCCAGCTCCCTGCATATGGTCTAGAATTTATGCAATCCCACAGCTACTTCAAATCCTACAAAAACATTCAAATTCTCCAGCTGAATAACACAAACAATAACCAAAAATATAACTTGGTTCTTACCAATGTTCACTCACAACTAAGAAATTTCCCTCCCTGCTTTACTCTCCTTTCTCTCTACAGAAGACCTTAAATTTTGCCAAGGAAAATATAAAAGCTTTATTGTCATAGAATCATAGAACCATGGAATCATTTAGGTTGGAAAACACCTTTAAGGTCATAAGACCAACCACCCCCCCCACCCCCAGCACTGCCAGGTCCCCACTGCCCCGTGTCCCTCACACCACATCTCCACGGCTTGGAAACCCCTCCAGGGGTGGGGACTCCACCACTGCCCTGGGCAGCCTGGCACAGCCTTGGACAACCCTTTTGTCCATCAGTTCCTCTTCTGTTATCCTGTCCTCCTCCCTGGCTATGTGAGAAACCCAATTTCACATCTAGAGATTCTTCTCTATGAACACCTCAGCACCCACAACCACCCTAGCACGTCTCCTCTGTATCCAATGTGGACAAAAGCTGCCACATTTCTCTCTCACTTAGTTTTAATCAGAATCCAGTAACAAAATACAAATTTTGCCCTTTTCCCTCAAAACCAACTAGTCCCATTACTAACTTTGAGATGCCAAAATTCTGTATGACTCTTGGGAAAATGTCCCTCATGCCATGGCACACAAGCCAACTTCTTCACTGGGTTTTGATGAGTAGATACCAGTTTATTCAACACACACAAAGAGTGGTGAAGACTCAAAGGACACCACTAGGAACTGGAAGAGGGAGACCTCCAACATTAGGGTTGTCTACACAGCCATCAGAGATTACAAGGATGATCTTCTGAACGTTCTCCTCATATAAATGTAATACTGAGAACTGGTTTCTTAAAATCTGATTTCACTTCCCTATGGAAATTTGTGGGTGGCACATTCTCACTTCCTTTCAGTAGCCTAGATTCTTGTACTTAAATGCATTTTGCAGTTTTCTCTGCTTATGGTTTAAACATGTTTAGCCCGTGTCACTTGTCCCATCATCTGCAGATGAATTCAGAACAGCCTCACTGGTAAAAATGAAGCCATCTTCTTCCTGGGTGGAAAGGGGTGTGGGGTTTCTCTGCAACTACTGCACTTACCAACCCCCTACTCAACCCAGCCCTCCAACCCAGCCCCAGAGCAAAGTCCAGAGCTCCCAAAGTCCCTTAATTGTGCCTGGCTCTGAGTGTACCTGTTGGGAAAGGTTGAGAGCAACTGCCACTTGGACAGGAAACTGGTAGATTTGAGGGCAACTTTAGGACAGCTCCTCTCTTTTCCAAGTAAGTGATTGTGCCAGAAGGCCTTGGCTTTATAAAACTGAACAAAAATCCCTCCTAGATCTTTTCTTTCAGATGTTCTCAAAGAACAATAAGCAAGATCTTTGATTGCCTGACACAAACCCAGCTCCTGGTTGGAACAATAAATGTTTATAAATAAATCAATGCAACAGCTTGTGGGTGTAAACTCCACAGCAAAGTCCAGGGAGTCTTATCAGCTTAGACCAGTCACTTCCAAAATCACAGTCATAGAATGGGTTGGGTTGGAAGGGACCTTCAAGATGATCCAGTTCCAACCGCTCTGCCTTGGGCAGGGACACCTCCCACTAGAGCAGGTTGCTCCAAGCCCCATCCAGCCTGGCCTTGAACACCTCCAGGGATGGAGCATCCACAGCTTCCCTGGGCAACCTGGGCCAGGGTCTCACCACCCTCACAGCGAAGAACTTCTTAATTTCCATCTAAATCTCTCCTCTGCCAGTTTGAAGCCATTGTCCTTTGTCCTATCACAACAAGCCCTTGTCAAAAGTCCCTCCCCAGCTTTCTTGGAGTTCCCCTTCAGATACTGAAAGGCCCTGAGAAGGTCTCCCTGGAGCCTTCTCTTCTGACCATTTTTTCCAGCACACACAACTTCATTCTTATCACAGCCACTGTCAACATCCTTACAAAATCCACATGCCACCGATGTGCCTGGAGACACAACTCTTAACACACGGAACCAGCTCCACCTCACCTCATCTTTGGCCAAGTGGAAGTTCAGAGCCTGGAGCTTTGGTGCTTTTGGCTCCCCATTGCTCAGCACCACAACAAAACCACCTTAGTGTGTGGATTTATCCCACCCCAGGTCTGGCATGGTTGGGATGAGGAACCCAGGCCATTCAAAAAGGGGAATTTAAAAAGAACACTATTTCTAAAGGGTTTTCATCAGCAGAGGGCTCTAGAACTACATTCTCTTAAGTATCGTGTTCCCTCCCATGATTAATCTGTCCCAGTTTTTTTTAGTCAATTAACATGCTGTTCTTATGGTACAAATGTTCTCTAAAAAAAATTCTCACAGCTGAGCTGTCAAACCCTGAAATTCAGTACATTGGAATGTCAGGTTTTTAACAAAGTCCTGGAGTTTGTAAAGTATAATCAGAACTTTAATGCCCAATTATGCAATCTGACAATGACTTTCTGAAGAGAATTTCATCACTTTCTTTGCAAACTGGGCTCATCAACCAGAACTGTACCAAATTGTTCCACTCAAGATGGGCAAGGGCTCGATTCTCAACGGAGAGGTTCATCAGATGATCAGAAGTCACACGTGTGGACACGACAGCTCTGGGAGATCCAAGCTCTTTGGCACATTCTTGTCACTCAGCAACAATTATTTCCTTTTTTTTTTAAATTTCCCTTGCTTATGCACATCTTTATCTCATAGCCATAATTAAATTGCTAACTGTTCACTCTTAAAGAACAAAGTCTTTCCTTGTCTTAGCTCTTTAAGCTAAGCAGCCATTCTTCAAGGGCCAAGACACTTCTCCTGGGCAAGCACAGCAAATGTTAAATGTCCACTGTAACTCCTCCCAGCCTGAAACAAGATGGGAAAAAAACATGGACAAAGAAAGAAGGGATCTATTGGGAGGTGTCCCTGCTCGTGTCAGAGGGGTTGGAACTGGATGATCCTTGTGGTCCCTTCCAACCCTGACAGATTCTGCTTGTGTTTTAACAGAGGACTTAGTAGTGTTGGCTTGATGGTTGGACTTGATGATCTTGGAGGTCTCTTCCAACCTGAAAGATTCTACGATTCTATGATATTTCAGCATCCACCCACCTGCTAAATTAAGTCTTGGCTGTATATAAACAGTGATAGCAAATTATAAATAGACATCCACATACAACATCCATTGTACAGTCTGGTCTGGTGATGAGAAGTCTAAAAAGGAGAACAAGTGTGGCCTAGAGGCATCTAGTTGTAAAGCAGAGAGAAGGAAATATGGAATTTCATGTCTCGACTGCATTAGCAAAACTGGAATTTTAATGGAGATGTTTTCTGTACCAGGTATGGAGTATTAGAACCATGTGGACACCTACAAGCCAAAGCCAAACTGCTGCTGAAGGAGGTACTATGATAACACCAAGTAAGGTTGAAAACTTCTACCCAGATCTGACTGAATTCAGCTATGCCATAATGGTCACAGCAATAACTGTGCAGGTGTTAAAACATACTCCCAACTCCATTTTAAACTGCACAAGTTAATTCCTGCAGGAATTAATCAATAACATCAGAATACAACACTCAGGCGGATGCATTTTATAAAGATTTAACTAATTTTTCTGAGCTGCACCCATCTAATATTTGATACATCCTTTCCCAAAATCAAACTGAATAATCCCTATTTGTCATTCTTCCAGCGTGAGCAAAAGAGTCACAGGTTTTCCTGAAGGTTTTATGATTTTTTCTCGTTTATGACTTCATCAGTTTATTTCAATTTCAATTATTCCAGTAACATTTGGAAATCAAGTACTGATAAATTTCTCCCCATGAGCAGCAGAGCAGAAGAAGGTCCCCAGTGCCTCCTCAAGTGTTCTTCTTCATCTGACATTTTTCTCTGGCTATGGCCTGACTCATCAAACCACTTTAATGCTAATTTATATCAAAATATTTATAGCAGATTTGTCATGTAACAGCTGAAAGATGCTTTGTCACTTTTCAGTCTCTGTGGATTCCTTTGTGAGCCCGAGGGAAAGGGCTGCTGCACCCATGTGGATGTCCACCAAAAAAACAGACACAACAAAAAATAGGAGCTCTGAATGATGTACACTGAAGTCCTCAGTTCTGAGTGATGACCAACCAACATTGCACATCCAGAAAAGAAATTAGAAATTGTGGATTTACTAATTTGCTATAGATAGCTCTAATAATTTGGAGATGATTCTGCAAACATCTAATGATACACATTCCTTCTTCTTTTGAGTTCTATAGTGGCAAATAAATACAAATAAATACAATCCCTACATGGTCGTAAAAAGGCAAAACCCATCCTACCAGGACTTAGTTTAAATAAAAAATAAATCAAAAAATCAAAAAAAACCAACAAACAACAAAATGGTTTTCATAACAACCTAGCTCTTGGGGTTGCTGGTTGATGAAAAGCTCAACCTGAGACAACAACATGTGAGTGGAGCCCAAAAATCCCCAACAGCAGCCAGGGCTGCACCCCCAGCAGCGTGGGCAGCAGGGCAGAGAGGGGATCCTGCCCCTCTGCTCCACGCTCATGAGACCCCACCTGGAGTGCTGGGGCAGCTCTGGAGCCCCCAACACAAGAAGGACATGGACCTGTTGGAGTGGGGCCAGAGTAGAGCCACAGAAATGATTTGGGGGCTGAAACCCCTCTGCTGGGAGGACAGGCTGAGATTTGGAGTTGCTCATCCTGGGGAAGAGAAGGCTCTGGGGAGACCTTCTTGCATCCTTCCAGTATCTGAAGGAGGTCTACAAGAAAGCTGGGGAGGGACTTTTGACAAGTGCTTGTAGTGATAGAACGAGGGGTGATGGCTTCAAACTGCAAGAGGGGCGATTGAGATGAGAAATGAGGCAGAAGTTCTTCACTGTGAGGGTGGTGAGACACTGGCAGAAGGTTTCCCAAGGAAGCTGTGGATGCTCCATCACTGGAGGTCTTCAAGACCAAGTTGGCTGGGGCCTTGCACATCGTGGTCTGGTGTGAGGTGTCCCTGCCTATGGTAGGTTGGAACTAGAAGACCTTTAAGATCCCTTCCAACCCAAACCACTCTATTTCTACAATTTAATTCCACCTACTGCCTGGTAAGCAAGGATACCTTTAAACCACCATCAGAAGACTTGGGGGGATGAGACAACATCACTGAACTCTAACTGCTGCAAGGACCCCAGCATGCCAGATTCCCACCATGCAGCTCCAGCAGCTCTCACAGTTTTACACCGTGTTGTCATCCACGGGAGGGACTTGTAGAAAACTCTTCTGCAGAAGACATTGGAAAAGCCAGGAAGAAGTCTTGAGGAGCATTTCGCAGGCAGGAGCTTCAGAACTGGTTTCTCAGCCTCATTTTTTTGGGGGGGAGGTTCAGTGATTTGAAGGCGTATAACTGCAAACTGAGAAAAACACCCAAAAAAAATGGAAAGGAAAAAAATCACCATGCTCAGACTGTCAGCTGCCTGTTGAAGAGAAAAATTGAATTTCCCTAAAAATGAGGAGACCCAAGATGAGGGCTGTGAGAACAACATCAGGCCACTGAATATTCTACTCATGGAGGGGATAATAAAGAGAATTTGGAGTGGGACACGAAATAACCTGGAAAGGCTTGAAAAATCACCAGCAGTCAAGGTGACCACGGAGAAAACACGCAGGAACAGCCCGAGGTGCTCCAGAACTGGATCAAAAGCTGAAGAAAAGCTTCAGGGGAAGCATTTAGTCCATCCACAATGAGGAGTAAACTCCAAATCCAGCGAAGGACTGCAGTGACAGCTTCACCATGACCCACTGTCCTTTGGTTTCCCAGCAGCTGCCTCAGACCTTTCTGTCTCTAGAAGAGCTGATCACAGCTTTGGTGGGTCAAGTGCCATATGGAGCAGGAGTGCCCAGAGTACAGGACTCCAAGTGCCACTGAACCGAGCACGAACATCTGAATTTCAGCCTGAACGAGGGAAAAACATTTGGAGCAGCTTGGAATGAATCCCATTTCTCCCTCCCACCAAGGAAAACAGATGGTATCAGAAAGATGAACAACATCCTAACAGCCCATGCTACTGTTCTGAGAGAATAAAAACAGAGAGGCAGGGGACTTCAGAATCAGAGGATGGGCAGGGACTTTTCTGGTGAATTATGACACCCTACTATGGCTTATAACCACATCATCTCCCCTCATACCCCAACTCTTCCCACTCCATCTCCAGCCAAATGCCTCCTTGCCCCTCGCCAGTCCTTCTGGAATGTTCCTGTAGAACTTCACTCTTTCTGAGTGTCACACTGCTATTAATACCTGGCCTAAATTCATTCAGGGGCTATTTATACCTCGTGACTCCTTTGCCAACATGCTCATTTATAGGTATGAACTTGACAGAATAGACACAAGTCTAACAGGACAAAAAAATTCAGAAGAGGCAACAGAAGCTGGCACAAAGTCACCAAAACCAGATTTATCCTTGTAGAATCTTTATCAACCTTTTTTATCAACCAGCATTTCTGGGCTCCCCAAAGCTTGACAGACAGTGTGGTGAGGGGTCTGGAGCACACCATGAAGTCCTAGACTCTTCTCAGAGGTGCAGAGGAAAAGACACAAGTAGTAGCACAAGGAATTTTGACTAAATATTTGGCTAAAAAAGTCTCCACAGTGAACGTGGTCAACTACTAGAAGAGTGGGACCAGAGGGTTTGAGGACTCTTCACCCCAGGGATAGTCAAGAAGATGAGCAGCCCAATCTGGCATCCAAACCAGCTTTGTGAGCACAACTCACACCACAGGCTCTCCACTTCTCCATAACTAAGCTTCAATGATCTGGTTTATTCACAATTTTTCTTCCAGGAGCTCAGTTCAGTGAAAACATCCAAAACTAGGAAAAAGAATTTAGATGAAGGTCATGTCAAGCTCTCCTTCCTATCATCTGTCTGACACCATTACATCATACAGCACCATGGGAAAAGTTCTACTGGAATAAAAAAAAAACACATTCCACATTTTCCAAAAGATGTAAAAAACATCTGCATGATCATCCTTGTCAGAAATGGGACAGGGAGACACGAGCCACCATGGTTCTGCTGTCTGGTGGAATATTAAATAGCTATGAACAGAATTTTAAGAGGTTTGTTGGATGTTCTTTGTCAGAAAGCTGACAACTTCCACCTTTGGAATTTTGAACGCTTGGATGGTTTGAGCCACGTTTGGAGCTCGTTATTTACACTGCATTATGTAGTTACTCCCTTCGCTCTCCAAATTAAAGCTTTCAAACCAACACAGGTTTATTTGGGGATTCAGGAAAGAGCAAGTAGAAGAACAGCAATTCCTATATTCTGAAAAACCTTTGCGAGGTTCTACAAAACCAGATTTCTTATCATGCACCTGGCCTTACTTCTTTATTTATCATATAAAACAAAATAGAAGACGTTTTTTTCCCCTAGTTTGTTTGCTGTAGGTAGAGCTATCTAAAAAAAAAAAAAAACCAACAAAAAATACCAGGAGAAGGTTTGAAGCTGTGCCACCAGTTTCTGATGACAATGGAAACGTTACTTGCCTCCTTAACTATATACCCTCATCTTCAACAACTCAGGAAGACAAGAAGTGTTCCACCAAAGCTGCCCTGTGCTTCTGGGGAACCCTCAGAGGTCTCAGTCGAATTGTGCTGTCCCACTCTCAAGGTTCTGCAACCTCATCTCATAGCACAGGCAAAGAGGCAAAACACCAAGGGAGGGGCTGGAAGAAACAAGGTAGCCCAGTAGCATGCTGGTACATTTGTGGACCTGTTGGAGCCGGGCCAGAGGAGGTCACAAAACTGATCCAAGGGCTGGAACCCCTCTGGTGTGAGGACAGGCTGAGATAGTTGGGCTCATGAGACCTGGAGAAGGCTCCAGAGAGACCTTCTCATGGCCTTCCAGTATCTGAAGGGGGCCTACAAGAAAGATGGGGAGGAATTTTTGACAAGGGCTTGTAGTGATAGGATGAGGGGTAATGGCTTCAAACTGGAAGAGGGGAGATTTAGATTAGAAAAAAAGTTCTTCACTGTGAGGGTGGTGAGACCCTGGCCCAGGGAAGTTGTAGATGCTCTATCCCTAGAGGTGTTCAAGGCCAGGTTGGATGAGGCTTGGAGCAACCTGCTCTAGTGGGAGGTGTCCCTGCCCATGGCTGGAGGATATGAACTAGATAATCTTGAAGGTCACTTCCAACCCAACCCATTCTATGAAATGCAACACACGTTAGATCTCTGACCTCTTCCCAGCTTCAAACAAATTGTTTGGAAGGTACAAAAGGAACTGCCTTATTTATTTAAACCAGACAAGTCAAACATCATTGTCTGTTCCCTGTGAGCACAGAAGCTTGGAAGGGATCTGGGGAGAAGTGACGTGAAAACAGTTCTACAAACAAATGAAATCTCACCTTAGCTCCTTCCCCACAGTAGTTTCATGGACATTTCTCCACGTTCCTTCACCAGGTTGAACGGAACGTCCAGAATATATAAACAGAAATATGCACCACGAAAGAGAGAAGGAGGTTGAGCTGAAAATTTCTAGATAGATGAGGATGGAAGGTGCTCAACCAGTCCTGTGAGATTTGTGAGCATTTGTTTAGGACAGAATTGTAAGACCAGGATTTCATTTTGTCACCTTCTAGGAGAGAAAAAAAAAATAAATTATTTAGCTAACAAAATTTTTGTCTGGATTTAGCAGATGATTATAATAGATGTCAGCCTGCCAGAGGAAAAAAAAAGGCCCTTCTGGTTTAGAACAGGTTGTTTCTTGAGTTACTTTTTTTCTTTTAGGGATTTTTTTTTATTTTTTTAAAAGAACTGTCAGTTTACAGGCACCCATCTGAAATTTGAAAGCTTGTTGAAAGACGAGCAGCGTGGCATAACTAATCTGCACACTCTCTTGCATTTTCATGAAGAAAAGGGTAGGAAATCTTTGAAGCTGTTGCATTTGCCCACGAGGAGCCCATTCGAATGCAGAGCACAAGCTTTCCAACTGCAGTTGATTTAAGTCTGGAATTAGACTTTATTTCTAGAAAAAAAAAAACCAAAACAAACACGCCAGTCTGGCATTCTGTGTCGTTTCATGAGACTGTGGCATCAAACAGGAGGTAAACAGAAGATGTTCACTTCTTCCTCTCCTCCGTTTCTGAAACACTCCATCAGTCAAAAAAACTTCACGTTTGCCAAATTCCTCCACCTCAGTGTACAGAACTTGCCCTTTCCACAGAGAAAAGTCAGACTCTGCTCTGACTAAAACTGACTCATCCACAACCTCAGTTCTTGATGCTCACATGAAATCAAGGCTGGAATTTTGCATGCAAACATTGACTTCCAAAAGTATATAAAGATACTCTTTGACAAGTACTTTTACATCTTATTTTTATCTATAAACCCTTCAAATTCTAAATAACTTTTTCACTCCCTCATCTTTAGATGTGTTTAATTTGCTTCCTAGCTTTGTTTGCATCATTAGTAGTTAATGACTTTTTCATGTGGCACAGGAGGTGGTTTTTCCAGAGGTGAGGCCACCTCTGGAGTGCTCTGCCCAGTTCCAAGCTCGCCAGTAGAAGACAGACATGGACTTACTGGAGTGAGCCCAGGGAAGGGTCAGCAAGATTAGGAAGGGACTGGAGCATCTGACACACTACACATGAAATTCCACCTGAACATAAGAAAATAGCTTTTTAATTGAACACTGGCACAGGCTGCCCTGGGAGGTTGTGGAGCCTCCATGTGTGGAGATGTTCAAACCTGGGCAACCTGCTTGAGGGGACTCTGCTTCAGCAGGGTGTTGGACTGGATGGTCATAGAATGTCTGGGCAGGAAGGGACATCCAAAGGTCATCTTGTCCAACCCCACACCACAAGCAGGGACATCCCCAACTAGATCAAGCTGCTCAGAGCTTCATCCAGCCTGATCTTGGATATCTCCAGGGATGGGGCCTCCACCACCTCTCTGGGCAACCTGTTCTAGGGATCTAGCATGATCTCAAGAGGTCCAGCCAACCTCAGCCATTTGTGATTCTACAATTCCATGACCCTGGCTAGCTTAAATATGTCAGATTTGAATTTCCAACTTGACGAGATGCAGAAGCTCCCTCATCTTTAAAGAAATAGAAGTGAAAAGTCCCACAAAACCTGAGTCTTTCTTTCTGGAGTAAACGAAAAGAAGAATCCAAGGCCAAGGTGCCTGTCAGAGCAGGCTCCATTTCTGGTTAAAACCAACTGGTGGATTTACCAATCAGGAAAAAGGGAAAATAAAATTTCCCCTTCTCTAATCTGAAATTACTATTCCAGCAATGGCATTTTAAACAGTATTTTACAGAAAACAGTGATGTGCAAGTATCTGTGTTCCCACATACAGACTACTGCCATAAATACAGTACTGTGCCCAAAACAAACCCATCAGAAAAACATCAATTAGTATTTTGGATGCCATTAAGCTCCATCAACATCCACAAACCAAATATTGGATTTATCCCCGTTCAAAACCTTCTTTGAATGCTTTGAGGGCATTGTTTGAGGTTCCTGAAACTCAGGACTTTGTTTCAAAAATCAAACCTCTAACTCCTCAAGAGCAACGTCAGAACAGAGCCTTTATTTTAAAAAAAAAAAAGGCATTTAGGACTTTTTAAGGTATTTTGCCTGGTTCCAGTTGTAGCAGAGCCGAGTGTGGCATGTCTCAACATTTCAAGTCATGTAGAAAAATTAACTCCTCAGTGAACTCATTAGAGGAGCAGATGGTTCCAACACCCATGTGTTAGACTGCGATAACATTTCTAGACTCCTGGAAATAGCTGCTCCTCCAATTCACTCCCAAGGTGCCTCCTATTTTCTGATTTTGTCAAAATGTCTCATTACAGCTGGAGAAACTTTGACCAAAAAAAATAAAAATAAAGGAAAACATATCAATTTTTCTGTCCTGGTTTGAAAATCAAATAGAATGGACCAGAAGTATTGCATTGACTTTCAAGTCTATGACATCCACATGCCACGTCAGATAATCTTAGGTGACATCATGACCTTTTAGTGACAAGAAATGCACTAATTGAAACACAAATCAGTGTGTTTTCACGGGGGAATAAAAAGAGTTTGAATGAAATTCTGACTTTTTCCACTAACTTAGGAAAATAACTTTCGTTTCAGAATTGCTCATCCAGCTTCAGCTGGGACAAGTTCAGGAATTTCCTCAAAGGTATGTACAGAATTCTACTCACTTTTGAAACAGACCTTGCTCATTTTCATAGGGTGGAAATGGTCTTATTAATGCTTCAGGAGGTGGACCTTGCTCATGTCAGTCAAAAGGCTCAGAACTAAATCACTCAACACTTCCAGGAAGATGTATGAGCATTGTTGAGTAGCCCTGATTGACAGCTTTTGTAATCTTAAGTATCATAGAATCACAGAATCCCAGCTTGGAAGGGACCTTCAAAGGTCAGCTGGTCCAACCTTTCTCAGTAAAAGCCAGGTCTAGGCAAGCTGGCCCAGCACCCAGCTGAGTCTTAAAATGTCCAAAGTTCAGGACTCCACCACTTCCCTAGGGAGATTATTCCCATTTCTGATTGTCCTTGTGAAAAACTTTCCTCTTGTGTCTAATCAGACTTGTACCCCTCACCCCTCATCTTCTCATTTATCAAAAGGGAGTCTCCACCCACCCTTTAAACACTGGAGCATGGTGAGAAGGTCTCCCCTGAGCCTTCTTAACAGTTCTCTCAGCCTTTCCTCACATGGCAGCTTCCCAGGCCTTGGACCATCTTCACGGTTCTTCTCTGGACCCTCTCCAGCCTGGCCACATCTTTTCTGTTTAGTTGTGACCAAACCTGAACACAGAATTCCAGATCTATCAACACATTCATTTCTCTGCTGAGCAATCTTTCTTGTCCTACCAAGGTTTCCTTCCACCTCTGCATGAGCAACAATAAAGGAGTTGGAACCTACACCAGGACCACAAGAAATTAAGCAGAACATATCAGAAGCTGAGGTCTTCTAAATTTTACTGTGTTCCATCAGGAGGATGACCCACAAACGTATGATTTAGTGTGATGGGCACATAACTATGGACTTTCCAATTGCCACCACCCAGTCTGCTAGCACTGAAATTCAGTATGAAATTCTGTAGCTTTGGGAAACTCAGCAAACACCACGTTTTTCACTTTTCAGCATTGCTCTACATCAAACTTATGACACAATTCTGTGATTTATTTGGTTGTACGAGACACAGACAAAGCTCCTTGGAGAGAAAGTTGCTTTTTGTAGGGAACACCTCGAAATCATTTGGCCAATAGATGCCACAATTTAAAAGGGATTATCAGTAGAGTGGAGACTGATAATCTCTATGAATCTACATCAAAAATGCAATTGTAATCCATGACTAATCTAACAAAGAATATGGAACTTTTATTTTAAAGGAACCTACCTCTGCTTTTTTATACATCTAGTGCTAGGAAAACTGGACAAGATGAACCAAGATGGTTAGCTCAAAAAATGCCACGTCAATAACTTTAGACTATTTTCCAAATCAACTCATAGAGAACCTCTTAGATTTAAATAACCATTGGCAGTTTATCCCAGAACATGATCTTATTCCTTACTGGTTTCATTCCTCCTGGGTGTAACTTTATTTCCTGTGTATTTTTAACATGGGGAAGTAAAACTGTCATTCCTAAATTCAAAACCAAATCCAGAGGAAGGGAACAGTTGACAGGATCACTGAATAGTTGAGGTTGGAAGAACCTCTCAAGGTGATCTGGTACAACCTCTGCAGGGCATGGAGCAGAGGGAGCTGGAGGATGTTACCCAGGACTGTGTCTTGTCAGGTTTGGACATCTCCACAGACGAGACTTCACAACTTCTCTGGACAAGCTGTTCCAGTAAAAATTTCACAGTAAGAAATTGTTTGGTGGAATTTGACTTGTTTCAGTTGATGTTCAGATGGAATTTCACTTGTTTCAGCTTATGCTCACTGCCTCTGGTCCCATCTCTGTGCACCACTGAGAGGATCTGCCTCCAACTTCTTCATTCCCTCCCTCCAGGTATCTATAGATATATTTAGAACCTCTCTGAGCCTTCTCTTCTCCAGGCTGAGCAGCCCCAGTACTCTTGGCCTCTCCTCCTATAAAACATGCTCCAGGCTCCTCATCACCTTAGTGGCCCTTCACCAGACTTGCTCCAGCAAGTGTCCACACTCAGTGGCTCTGAGTGAATGTCCAGGCTCTTCCTCCACTGGCATCACTGGATTCTTTTCAGTGGGAACTCAGATCTCTTCAGACAGGAGATGGCTCCATAATTTAACAACAATAAAGGCAACCAGTGTGATGGTAGGAGCACAGAGGAAAAGGTTATGGTAATTAAACAGCATTATTAGTGCTGAGTAAGAGGTGGTTGCCAAGAAAAGAAATTATCTTCCATTCAAATTCCTCATAATTATAATAAAAGAAAGATTTTTGTAGTAGAGCAAGTCCCCTTCAGGGACTGTTTTGTGGCTCTTTGGGGTCCATGATGTAATTTTCCCTTTTTTATTCCTGCAAGGGTGAGTGAGTTCATCTCAGCCCATCAAATAAAATATATTCTGTGCTGTTAAAAGTAACCACAGACACCCAGTTAAGCACTGAGTTGCAATTTGATTTTGTTTTCAATTCTAATATATGCTTCTAATGAACTATGTATTTTTAACACGTATTTTAGCATATATTCTAATGAATATGGGCTTCTATATGCATCAGAGAATAAGTTCCTACCCAAACTCTTACAAGCAGAATCAACCTGAGAGATGTACTGATAAAATGATATCATTTTGATAAATTATAGATAGGTTTAGCAATTTATCAGGTTCTCTGGTCATGAAGTAGGGTGTAATATTTAACAGCCTTGAACTTTTGTTTGCATTAATCACTTTTTTTGGTGAAAAACAATGCCAAGGAAGTACAAAAACTAACCCAGAGGAGTGGAAAGGTTCTCACATCCTCTTGGCCTAACCCCAAGGACAGCTCACAGCCCAACTCATCCCCCCACGCTTAAGGGTGAGGGTCCCAGTGACCCCAAGGTGGACCAAGGCATTCATCTATTGTGCACCAGACCCACCACAGTGGAAACAACATCCTTGTCCTGATGCCATGCCAAAAGCCCAGCAAAAGAGCAAAACTCCTGTGTCCATGCCAAGCATGGCCAGATGCCCTTCCCACCCCAAGAGAAGGGCAACAGGAGTGAGCAGGATTCGTTCAGTTCTCTGAATCCATTGGAGCTGGTAGAAAAAACACGAAGTTTTGTCAGATTTTAAGTGAGCTTCACGCTGTGGATGAAATCCCACTTCTCCTGAATTCACTCTTGCCACTGAATTCCTCCTCACATGGAAGCAGGACTCAAGGAAAACCTGATTAATCAGAGCTGGAACAGTTTGGGTGGGAAGGGACCTTTCAAGGTCCTCTCATCCAACCTCCCTGCAGGGAGCAGGGACATCTGCAGCTAGACCAGGGTGCTCAGAGCCCCATCCAACCAAGAGACCTTCTCCTAGAGGAGAGGACTTTTATATTCCACCCTGCTTATTGGAAAAATCTGCCTCCTCAGCTTGATCCAAGAGAATAAATCCAACCAGCAGTCAAAGAACTCATTTACTCTTCAAATACTACAGCAAATGCCTCCCTCTGCAAGGATTAGACAGCTTTAGTTAAACCTCTTGGTCATTAACATGAGTTTTTTCTCTTCTGTAAAACAGCAAAAATTACTTAAACAATGTGACGTGCTGGTTTTCATCATGGGAGAATCTACTCTGCTTTTAAATATATATACTTACATAAATATTATAAATCCATGCTAAAATATATATATATATTAAAAAAATAGTACCAGTAGGAAACAGGTTTTGAATCCTGAAGAAAAGTTTGGACAAAAATGAGGAAATATTCCCCAATGAGCAGAAGGACATTGTAAAACAGATATGGTTCTTTTCCTTTATCAAGCTTTTAGACAAGTAGGAAAATCAAAGTGGATTCTCCCAAACCACTCCATTTGCCAAGCAATTTGGAGACCTGGGTTATAGACATCGAGCAAACTCATTTGGGCTCAGTTTCAAAAAGAGTGAAAACTGGGAAAATAGAAAATGTTTCAAAAAAAAAAGTTTAAAAACCCCAAATAAACAAAAAAACCCAACAACAAAATCAAAGCAAGCCTCCAGTTTCTACTCCTATATCCCTACCAGTAGATAATTATGGGTTTAAATCAAAATTTCTCTTACCAGGAAGAAGCAACAGAGACCATTGAAAGGTTGTCCCAACCCTGCTACGTTCCACACTGTTCCTGTTGTACTTCCCCAGTTCCCTTCCCTTTGAACTCCTGCTTTGCAAACAATCTCTTTTACTTCACTTCCAAGAGCCAGGACAATAAAACCACAGTCAAAACCTTTTGACAGATTTAGATTGCTGTTCATTGTTTGCTTGCATTTCAATTAATTGCAATATAACCTTTTCGAGTCGATTTAGAGCCTATTAAAGCAGACAAACCCCTTTCAGGAGGGAAATAATGCTTTGAAAAGGGAGTTTTCAGTGATATTTCAAAGCTGACCCAGGGCACTTAGAGACTTTAGAGACACTGGATTTCCTCTCTCCTCAACAGCATGTTCCTCATGATTGCTGGGCTATTAAATGATCATCAGCAGGTAGCCAGGACCTGCTCTCAGCTCTAATGTGCAAATCTGGAACAAGTGCCATTTATTTGAGCAGATTTCATCTAACATAACTAAGAATATTTGTTTTATCATGAATGGGGAAGACTTAAATGCACTTGAAATTTAGGCCTCTCCAGTCTCCAGCCACTCTGTACACACGCTGTCAGTTTGAATCACTTGAGTGATTCTTGAATCTTTTCCTCTTTTTTTTTTTTTTGTTTGGCCAGTAGGATGAAAATCCAGTGAGGGATGCTCCAAAAATATGCATGGGCATCGAGTGCCCAGCTCTGATTACAAGGGTATAAATATTTACTGAGGAAAAAAAAAAGGAGTAGTTACCCTGTAGCAGCAGATTTCTAGGTAGTGACTATTTTAATTCAGGGTTTTTTTTTCAGGTAGTGAGTGCCTTAATAAAAAAAAAAAACAAAAACCAAGCAACACAACATTTTAATTACCTCTGGTTAAAGAGGACCCAATTTAAAGCAAGTAGGTCAGCACCTGCTTGGAAAAACCTGTTTTGAATGAAGTCATTAAAGCAGGGCTTGTGCAGAGAGCTGAGCACCTTTTAATTGATACTTTCTCCCTTAACATAGGCCCAGCCTAGGCAGAAAAACTTTAAAAAGCAAAATGAAAATAAAGATGAAAATAAGAAGGGCTAATGTGTTTCCAGAACAGGAGCTGCCTGCTGCCAACCAGCTGCCACAATCGTTCCCTCTTCGTGGAAGTTTGATAGTCTCATAAAATCAAATTGATCTTTATAGCAGGCCAGTTCTGGTACTTTGCCACTTCACAATGGGGAGGGGTTATTATTAAAGACATTTAAGCTGGAAAGAGAAATTTTATTGGTTCCTTTTCAGTGGTGCAATAGAAATCTAAAAATAAAAAAAAACCTGGCATTGAAAAATTTACCAATAACGTAATTGAGGATAAAATTCAAAGACTGAGAAAAGGGGGAGAAAGTCATTCTGCATTTTATGAAAAGTGACTGATTTTCAGAAACTTTACGTATGCTCTTCATCACAATTTAATATTAGCACCAGCACAATGTCAAAGAAGTGCCAGGCATCAATCTACACCAGAAGTCTGAGTCAGAGAAACAAATAGAACCCCCTAAAAAATCTCCAGCTAAACTTTTCTAAAGTTTAAGCTAAACTTTTTCTCTTGAGAGTAATATCTTTTCTCATGATGAACACTTTTCAGAATGAGAACCATTGGAATAACCTCCCCAGGGAGGTTCTAGAGCCTCAACATTGGGCACTTTTAAGATTCAGCTGGACAAGGTGCTGTTCCAGCTCATCTAGACCTGGCTTTTGCCAAGAAGTGTTGGGCCAGCTGATCCTTGAGGTCCCTTCCAACCTGGGATCCTATGGAGTTCACCATAAGAACATTTTCCTACAAAAGTCCTGTTTTCCCAATAGGAAGAGTAGAAGTGTTTTGATAAACTCAGGATCATCCATTTTAACCTTTCTAGAACAAAATAACTCTTCAGTTAAATGTTCTACATCCTCTACCAGACTCTAAATCCAGCATCTGGATCATACCACAACGAAACGTCTCAACTGACCACTTCTTGGTGATTTTGGAAGGAATTCTGCAGCCTTTGTTCCAACCCCCCAAAAAATAATAAAATAAAGGAAACCCAAAATTACTTCTCAAACTGAAATCCCCCAGTCTGACTAGCTGTAGTTTCCAGGCAACCAAATCTCTCCTCAAAGCAGGATGCTTGAAGTAGGTTGAAGGCACCTTCCTCAGAGAAATGCAGCACTCTTAGGTCTACCAACACGAGGGCCCACACTCTTCTAGGGGAAAAAAGAGGCAGATGGGAAGGAGAAGGTGTCTTGAGCAGCCACAACCATGGTCTGAACAACTGAAATTACAGATGGGATTGAAAAAAGAGTACAGAAATCTCCCCCCAATTAAGCTACGCACTCGTAAGACCTTTTCATTCCTTGTCTTGTAGGATGTAACCTCATCCCTTGGCAGCACTAACCAGTCACCTACACCCCCATTGAGACATGAGGAAATATCCCAGAGGGGGGAACCAAAGCACACATCAGAAATGGTTTTATTCACTATGTTTAGAAGAAAGGCAGCAAAGGAACAATATTTAAAAGCCTTGTATTAAGGCTGCCTACATTCTGCTACAGAAGCGTTGCTTGGAACAGCATCCCCAGGGGAAAACTGCTTTCAGAAAGGCTTTTAAATAATATTTATAGGTCCAGTAACAATAGTTGAAAGCTTTTGAAAACCAGCCTTTGTAGCTCTTGGCTATTCTCCTTTGTTATCTCCCCATTGTGCCTGGCAAAACGGGAGCGTGTCACTGTCCCTCTGGAAGGTTCCCCACAAAAACTACTTCAAAAGAAGCTGGAAAATCAAGCATTTCAAAATTAAGAAATGCCCCAAATAGATTGCCCTTACAACCTTATTTTTACCCCTTTTTATGGCTACGATATGACTCAGTTGTTAATCATAGGGTATCATCGATTTGGTTTGGGCTGTCTGTGCTTTGGAAATCAAGGTGAATAAAGTCTATCAAGTATCTAAAAGAGCTATAATTACACAGGTATGGATTATTTTTCATGAACATGGAAAGGAATAATTTAATTTCAGAATTCCTGCCAAATCTCCACATTCTGTAGAGCACCAGAATGTTCAAAACTACTCCAGGAACATTTCAGAAGAATAAGTGATTTTTCGTTGGTCCTCAGAAGTTGCTCTGATAGTTCTTGAAACTTCAAAGAAAAAGAACACAAATCAAGAAGAAATAATAATAAAAAAAAATTAACCAGAAACGAGCCTGGGAAAAAAAAAAATCAATCAAATGCTTCATCCAGCCAATTTATAAGCAACTAAAAGTGTGTGGATATCCTGGAAATTATTCAGTCTGCTTAATTATACATATTGATACTATTCTGTCTATAAAGCAGAGAGGACCAGATGTAGCATTAGAAATTCAGCCTCAGATGAGTAAATACCAGTTTCAATATGACAGGAGAGCAGTTGTCTTCTGCATTGAACTCCTCATTAAAATTTAATGAAGGAAAGGACAACACACAAGAAACCAGGCTAATAAACATGTCCACTAAAAGTGGTGGAGTGGGATAAATGAGTGAGATCCTCTTTCCACAAGCAGCAACTCTATTTAAACAGAAAAGGCAGATTTCTAGATCTTCTTAGCTATAAAGCTGCCTGAACATTGTCCAAGACATGAATATTGCCTACCAAATATTGAGGTTTTATCCCTTCTACCCAGCTCAGCCTGCACATGTGAGTCCTTCACTGATGTCCACTTAAAATCTTTGGATAGAGTTGAACTTAGGAAGGTCACTCTTAGGTAGAACCCATCCCCTGGATATCATACAGGTATATTTAGAGAAAATAATTGCATTGGCATCATAAGGCTGGATGAGGCTCTGAGCAGCTTGATCTAGTTGGAGATGTCCCTGCCTATGGCAGGGGGGTTGGACTAGATGACCTTTGGAGGCCCCTTCCAGCCCAGACATTCTAGGGTTCTATAAGTAAATCTTTTCTTCAGACCATGTCATACCTGGGAACACGTGCAGCCTGCAGACACAGAACCTTGCCATGGCTTTCCTGCAAAAAACATCTATTTTGTTAGAAAAGCTGTTCCAAAGGGCCAAATTCTTCACTGTGAGGGTGGTGAGACCCTGGCCCAGGTTGCCCAGGGAAGCTGTGGATGCTCCATCCCTGGAGGTGTTCAAGGCCAGGCTGGATGGGGCTTGGAGCAACCTGCTCTAGTGGGAGGTGTCCCTGCCTATGGAGCTGGGTGATATTTAAGGTCCCTTCCAGCCCAGACCACTCTGATTTTGTACCACTTGAGAACATCACGAATTGCTTCAGATCTGCAACTAGGGCAGAGTCTCATTCTTTCCTAACCAAGCACTCATCAGGGTCCTCCCAGAGACAGCCTTTCATGGCCAGACCTCATGACTTGAACAGGTCCACTAGAGAACCTTCAGCTACAACCATCTTCCAACATATACCTGTAAAATCCAGGAGCTGAGCCCTCACGTTGTCTGAAATCAGATGAGGATCCAATTGTCACATGCCCAGTTTGGAATATTTCTGTTGGTTCTTTTTGAACATCTTTGCTCTCAGCACTGTCCCACTTTTTCTCCATCCTATCTCCTGTTTTATGGCAACCAACCTCCTGACAATTGCCTTCTGCAACCAACGGTTCACATTTATTAGTGGACTACAACAATTAGGAGGTTGAAGGTGGTTTTAGAAAGCAGCAAACCCAGTTCTCAGCATTTCACTGCTGTCTTAGCACAGAAACTTTTTATCAAAGGCACCCAAACCTATTAGATGAATGGAACAGTTGCTTCCTATAAACATCAGTAAGATGAATGTTCTCTTCCAGGCCTTGTGACTTTCCAAAAGGAGACAGAAAATTGTCTCTAATGTTATATAATGGATTGTAAAGAAAAAAAAAAGTTTGATATTTTGGTTTTCCTAGAAAATCAAACTATTGGAAAGATGTTCTCCAAATTATATAGCACACCATTTCTGCTATCAGCTTCCAAAAAACTGGGGGAAATGTGAATCAGTGAATCATTTTGGTTGGAAAAGAGCTTTAAGATCATGGGGTCCAACCGTTAACCCAAGAATGCCAAGTCCACCACTGCTCCATGTCCCTCACACCACATCTCCACGGCTTGGAAACCCCTCCAGGGGTGGGGACTCCACCACTGCCCTGGGCAGCCTGGCACAGCCCTGGGCAACCCTCCAGGGCAAGAAATTGTTCCTCAGGGACAACCTCAACCTCCCCTGGGGCAACTTGAGGCTGTTTCCTCTTGTCCTGTCCCTTGTTCCTGGCTCCAGGCTCCTGTCAGGAGCTGTGCAGAGCCAGAAGGTCTCCCCTGAGCCTCCTTTGCTCCAGGCTGAAAAACTCTAGCACAGCATTACAACCTCAGATGACCACAGAAACAATAAACACAGAATAAAGCATGAAAAATAAGTAATTTCATGATTCTTGGTAGCAGCAAAGCCAACTTTCCTTTGGATATGTGCTTTTTGTTAAAATTCCTTCTGGTCAGCAGCAGCTTTTCCTGCAGTAAGGTATTTACAAAGACTGTTTGCTTTGGGGGTCTTTTTTGGGAGTATGAATTCCCTTCAACCCAGAGGTCGGTTGATTTGAATTTGCTCCTCTGGAGCCACCCCTTGTAGCAGTGCAGTGCCACCAAAGTCTCTGAGAAGTTCTAGAAATCTAGAGAGAACCAAGTCCCAGCAGGCTGCCAACACAACAACAAAGAGTTCTGGGTCTCCACGCTCTTCTGACCAACATCTTACTTCATGATTCTCAGAAATATGGAATATTTTTAAGCTAGAACCCATATGAAAACCCAAACCAGAGCCAAGGCTACGTCTGGAGGGGCAATCCAGAAACTTCTCTTCTTACCACAACCTTCCAACTGGATGTTCTTGAGATTCTCTTCCTCAAGCTGACTTATGGTCCTACTAGGAAAATCAGAATCATGGCAAATAATCCAAATATACATATTTCACATAAATCACACCATGCTTTGCCCATGCCATATTTTTGGTCCATTTTCAAAGAATCCCAGCATGGTGAGGGTTGGAAGGGACCTCTGGAGATCACCTCATGCTAACATCCTGATAAAGCAGCATCACCCAGGGGCACATCCAGGTGGGTTTAGAATCTCTCCAGAGAAGGAGACTCCACAGCCTCCCTGGGCAAGCTGCATTTTCTTATGCTACAGAAATGTATCGAGCCAAAAAAATGTTAAACTATACGACTTAATTAAGGCTAATAATGATAATAATATATCTTGCTGTACATGCAAGCATCAACAAAGTTCTAAGTCCTGGAATTCCTCCCATTCACCCCAAATCTGCGAGTGGCTTCCACTAGAAAAGATCAGAAAACAGGGACTGTACATCAGGGATATTTCTAGCAATTGAAATAATTCAATTATAATATTAAAAGCTTAAAAAGCCCTCAGCATTCCCACAGGAACAGATTGCCTGGGCCATGGCTCTCAAAGCCTGGGCAGATCTGGATGCTGGTGGATAAAAGGAGGTCATTTCTGCACTTCACTGACCTGCCCTGCTTGGCTCCTCTTCTGGCAAAACAGATTTTCAAGGGATTTACCAGTCAGTTATTTTTAAGGCCAACAAGTCATTCCAGGCTCTCTCTCTATCCATCTTGGAAACAGCTCTCTAGAATGAAGCCTCGAAAGTCTCCTTTTTCTGTGGAGAAAACACTATTCCCTTGAGAAAGGGTGATTAAATTCTTAATTAGCCAACTTGTGCATACTAATGCCTTGCAGTAGAAGCAAATGTGGTTTTTTTATAGGTAGAGGTTAAAGACCAGTTTGAAAATATGTCCCCTGGTGTCTATTCAGTAACTATCAAGCTGCTAAAAACTGGGGAAAGTGCATGTAGATACTTCAATAATGCCAGAGACTCCCTCTGATATTCAGTGAGGTGCATCCCACCTCTGAATTTGCCAGCAAAAAGGGAATAAACCTCATATGTCCAAGAACTTTTGACTTTAATCATTGAAAGTTTCCAGGGATGAGGCAGTGACCACCTCTCTGGGCAACCTGACCAGGGGCTCACCACCCATCAAAAATTTCTCCCTTCTTTCTAGTCTAAATCTCCTTCTTTTAGTTTAAACTCATCCCCCCTTGTCCTGTCCTACTAGGACCTGGTCAAAATCTGTCCCCAGCTTCCTGACAGGCCCCTGGAAGGCCCCAAGAAATCTCCCCAGATCCTTCTCCTCTCCAAGTTGAAGAACCTCAATTCTTTTATCCTGGCCTCCCAGCACAGGGGTTCCAGCCCTTCAGATCATCATGGTGTCCTCCTCTGGACCTGCTCCAGCAGGTTAATGATGAAGCCTAAATCAATCCTCACAGATTCCACCTTCATCTGTCATAAAAGGTTTTCATTACTGCCATGGTTCTCTGCAGAACAAATACTTTGGTGGTTCACCCTGTGGCCCACTGAAATGTAACCCTGCTGATGGCCCAACACAAACCTCCCTTGTTGTCTTGCTACACCTCTCTCCAGAAACCCTTTAAAACCACCACACAGACCCTTAAGACCACCCCCCCGCTTCACCTGGAGCTCAGGTACAAGGTATCTTCAGGATTTCCTTGCTGCTTCAATGGGCTTGAGACCACTTGAGATTAATTTCTTAGAAGGGTTTAATGATAAGAAATCATCATGCACCACGAGTGCTGTGGTGGCATCTACAGCCATTCCTTTGGGGGAAGTCTACGGTTGCTGAATCCATGGTGCACCTTAGAACCTCACCGATGACTCCACAAGCTTACAGAGCTCAAGATGCCCCAACCATTGAAGCAATTCCTCAGCCAACACGAGTTGCACCAAGAACTTCCCAAGTTAGGCAGCAGAATAGACCATGCTCATCAACTGAGGTTCATCAGGACTGTACACAAACTATATATTTAATCCCAGCTGGAAAACCCAAGACTTCACTGAAACAAATTTTTCTTCAAGCTTTGGGAAAAGAAATCCCTTGTCTCTGAACACCATGGGGCAACACAACTCAATGGCAGCTGCTCATTCAGATGGACCTAAACCAACTGCAGGGCGAGTGGTGGCCCCTCCACACAGGTTCCACATGGGCAAGTGTCTGGAACATGGAAAGAGCCACAGCATGTGATGACATTTGTCCCTAAACCAGCTTGGAGAAAGCAACACCTGCCTCAGCTCCTGCTGGGAAAGTCAGGTAGGTGGCCACTGCTCAGGCCAAATACCTGTTGTCCTAGTTGGGTCAGTGGTTGGGTTTTTCTTGTGAACAAAATCCCTCAAAACACTGGGGAGGTCAGACTTCTGGTGGACTTTACTCAGTTTTCCCCTGGCCCCAGTGCAATGTCCTCTTCAAAATACTGGGCCCAAAATCTCAGCATGTTACACAGGATTGTCCCCCTGGACATGACCAGGATTTCTTTGGACTTAGCCCTTTAACATCTTCATCTCAAGCCTGCTAGAGCTTGTTGGCTTGCTGTTTCTGGTGGTACATTGGTTCCCCTGTCTCAGGTGATGGGTTCTGTAGTTCAAGATCCTAGAGAGTAAAATAGACCATGCTCATCAGCTGGGTAACTCATCAGGACTTTACATGAACAAAACTGATCTACTTAATCCTACCTGGAAGATCCCAGACTTTACTGAACCCAATTTTCCTTTAAGTCTGTTTGATGAGGTGCTTGGAAACTTGCCAAGAGAGAGAGAACATCCACAGACCGTGGTCAGAACCACAGACCTTGCAACCAGGGCTCAGCCCCTGATGAAAATCAAGGATCTGGGCTCATGTGGTGTGATTATGTGGACTGGAGAGATAAGACTTAAAACAGCCTTAATTTCACACAGCAAAACTATTTTTGGCAAACGTAAATGCAACTGTACAATGCTCTAATTACATGGAGGCATCTCTTCTAAAAGGAACTACTACAAAGGGTTTTCCTGCTAGTTCACTGGCACACTATTTACTTTCAAAGGATTCTTGCTTCAGCATGCAGCAGATATCCCCATAAGACATTCAATTAAATCTCAACCACAAACTTGGGTTATAGCAGAAAAAAAATATTTGGATGCTCTGCTGTGTAAACAGATGGCTAATAATAAATTTAATTGTTAAAGAGGGTCACATCTTTAATAACAAATATTAGCCTGTGTTGTGTAATTTCTGTACTTAAGGAGCTCATTCAAATTCTCAGTATTGCTCATTCCAAAGCATTCAGACAGAAGAGAACGGAAAAAGCCACCCAAGACCAAGTGATACAGGGACACAATGGCTCAAAAAGTCCTCAAGAGGCTTTATAAGATCAAGGTTGAGGAAGTTATACCAGGAAAGCATGATCTTCTCTGGGATTACTACAAATATTCATAATAAGAAAGACTTAAATACCAGTTTTTACCCACCTTGGTTTCTACTTCTCCCCCCATCAACAGCCTACTGGCAACCTACCCACCACACATCATGGGAAATCCAAACTGCAACCAGAAAAATAACAGGACAGGAGAGGGTAAGACTGTAGGAAGTCATGGTAGGAAATGATTTACTCGTACTGGTTGTTAAGCAGAGACAAATGGAGCTTTCCTGAGAGCTTGCTGTAAAACACTCTGGCTTTTGGAGGCTCAGACTTCTCCTCTCCATGCACTCTCCCTCCCCAAGTCATTGCCATCCACAGCTTCTTCCATGCTTGGCTACAGACATGCCCTATGGTGAGGAGCAGCCAACCAAGGCATGACACACACACATCTGCCCTTACTTGATGTCCTGCCTGGCTCTTCAGTTGTGATTTCACTTCTCCTCTCCTCCTAACAGGGAGGTTAGCTCCAATCCATTACCTTATTTAAGCAATATATGGGATTTCTGTGGAAATCATCCCAATTTAGTTCAAGTACTAAGATCTGCTACTTAAAGAGCAAGAAATGTGCTACAGGATGAGGTCACCAGCTTACAGTGGTGCAGCCATCTTCTGTGAGGCATTCCCAGGAGGAATGGCCTTTAGCTGAGACTTTCTAATCATAAATCTTTTAACACTTAGATCCTCAAAGACCAACTAAAAAAACCCCAAAAGCCCCAAGCCCTCAAAAGCACAAACAAAAGCCCCCAAAAGAGATCAGTTGGAGCTCAAGAATACAAAAAATAAATTTGAAAGGGTTTAAATAGGTTATAAAGTTATATCAAGGAGGTTCCTTTGTGGCATTGCATGGACAGGACAAAATAATGTAAATCATACCTTCCTGTGCTGAGTCAGCAGTTATTTGGGGTGGTTTTTTTAATAAACAAAGAGCATAAAGGTCTACTGGCAAAAGCAGTTGATTAGGGCAACACTAAATCCAAGCAGAAAAAAAGGAGAAGATATTTCCCAAATGTGGAAGACTATAAAAAAAAAAGACAAAATCCTTCTGAAACAAAGCTGAAGAGCACATGAAAGATGCTAAAAATGGCCATGGGACAAGTGCTCACCATAGCTATGAAAATAATACAAGGGGCAGGCGTTTGATCCCTTCTATTTTCCTCTCACCAGGAAGATGAAGAAAGCAGCAGCAAAAATTGGCTCTAGAAGGGTTGGTAATCATTCAATGTAAAACACTGAAGAAAGAGTGGAGGGACTTAAATAAATGAGGTAGAACATTGTATTTGATGCTTGATGGTTGGACTTGATGATCTTGGAGGTCTCTTCCAACCTAAAGGATTCTATGAGTCTATGATTTTTCTTTGGTGGTCATGAGGAAAAGCAGAAACGAAGGAAAAGAGCTTCCTCCAAAAACCAAGTTAAGCACAAATCTCATAGGAGAGAAAATTGCTGCAAGAAAAAAAGCTGAGGTGGAAGAGATTAGACCCACTAATGAGTCATTCCACACTAAAGGGAGACAGGAGAGATGAAGAGAAAAAAAATAAACCTAGCCCAGATCTCTAGGAAGGGTTCTTACTCTGGAAGATTTCTGAGAGAAATATGTGTTGAGCAAAATTAATCAGCAGTTTTTTCCAGATAATAGGTGATATCTAAGAGGGCTGATAATAAGAGAACCAAAAAAGGCATGAGGAAGAAACGTGAATGAAAGGAAAATGTGTTGTGATGGTGACTCAAGGCAAAACCCAGAAGCCAGAAAAACCCATTTCATGACTATTGATGAATGTGTCACTTAAAACCATCTTCCCACATTCATGATGTCATAACATTCCTCAATAACTGTTAGAAAAGGAGGAAAAATCATAAAAGTGATGTTGGGATAAGGCCTGAAAAGATGATGACGTGGAAATGAAATCATCTTTTGTATAAGTGATGATGATGATGATGTAAAAAGATGATGTAATAACAAAGAAACAATCTGTTCAAAGAACAAAAAGTTTCACACAGAACAAGAAAATCAAGGCAGAAACCTGACAAGTTTAGGGAACTCTGGATTAAAAATAAGACACTGGCACAGCAGCCAACATGGAATTTTCCCTTCACCCATGATATTTTATATATTTTCTGTGGTCTTCTAGATTAATTCTGCAAAGTTTTGAGCAAATATGTTGGTAACATCTAGTTTGCAAAAGCAGAAGTCTAAACCCTTAACCACTGGAGCTGTCAGCCTGCTCCTAAACCACTGACTGATGACATCAGGAATTTGTAGTCGTGTTTTCAGGCCAAACAATAACAATCTCCAAATGAGGAACAACTAGACACAACTCCTGGAGGAAGTGCTTTGAATGAAAACTTCCAAGGGATTGTCATTATGTGAGCCAAGAGGTGACAAACCAGCCTAGCAATGGGTTGGGTTGAAAGGCACCTTCAAGATCATCCAGTTCCAGCCCCCTGCCATGGGCAGGGACACCTCCCACTAGAGCAGGTTGCTCCAAGCCCCATCCAGCCTGGCCTTGAACACCTCCAGGGATGGAGAGGAGAGGAAAGGATTTGATTGAGGTTGGAAAGGACCTACAGTGATCATCTAAGTCCAACTGCCACATAAAGCAGACCAGCAACCTCAGAAATACTGACAGCTCATCAGGAACCTGAATCAAACGTAGCTAGACCTTAAGACAGGACACAGTTCAAGATTTTACCACACCTATTACCTGATATTTGTCTTCACCTGGACATTTCAGACCACTATGAAATTCAAAAGCATATTTGGGGAGTGATTTTCATGCTTCTTAAATCTGAAAGCAACATAAATGAAGATGCCAGCTGCTGGAACAAGGTATTAATGTGAGTATAATAAGAGCCCATATTTTAAAATCTTGTGTGTATTTTGAATCTATTTTTTATAAAGAAACCATAAAAAAAATAAAAGCAAAGTGGAAGGAACAGATAAAATGAGTTGGAGACTATAAAGTTCCTCTGAAGCTGCTGGAAATACCCTGTGAAGACTTGGCAGCCCAGTAGCAGAAATTCTGCCTACTGTTGTATTTACTGATTTAAGGAGGAAGAGACACAAAGGAATTCTCAGGTGGTAGACCATCAGCTCAGCAGCAGTAAGAATATATAAGCCACGATTTTACCTTTCATGCTCAACTTAGAAACCCAAGAATGAACCCCAGCAAACAGGCTCTCTGCTTTGCACACCTCTGCCCTGCAGCACTTTGGCATCCCACGGGCAGGAAGGTTGGTAGGAGGAACATCTAATTACCTTCTGAGTCTACACCCAGTCAGCTTTTTGTGTTTTACAGATGGGTGAATAGAAAGAAAAGAGCATGGAAGGTTAAGAGAATTGTGGTGTTAGGATTGGAGTTCTTTTATACTAGCACACCAGCATGCTGCATTTCTCTTGGTCTTCACCTCAAGATGCTCTCAGGGCTTATTCTGTTTTAAGTCAAATCACAGAAGCTCTTAGGTTGGAAAAGACCTTTGAGATCCTCAAGTCCAACCATCACCACAACTCTGCCAGGTCCCCACTGCCCCGTGTCCCTCACCCCACATCTCCACGGCTTGGAAACCCCTCCAGGGGGGGGGACTCCACCACTGCCCTGGGCAGCCTGGCACAGCCCTGGGCAACCCTCCAGGGCAAGAAATTGTTCCTCAGGGACAACCTCAACCTCCCCTGGGGCAACTTGAGGCCCTTTCCTCTTGTCCTGTCCCTTGTCCCTCGGGAGCAGAGCCCGACCCCCCCCTGGCTCCAGGCTCCTGTCAGGAGCTGTGCAGAGCCAGAAGGTCTCCCCTGAGCCTCCTTTGCTCCAGGCTCAGCACCCCCAGCTCCCTCAGCTGCTCCTCCCCACACTTGGGCTCTAGACCCCTGCACCTTAAATAACTTCACTGAAAAACCCCCAAAGCAGAATTCTCTGTAGAAATCCATCACTCCTCACATCCCACTGAAATGCCAGGGCGAATGACCTTGAGTCATCCCTAGACAGTCCCTCCTTTCCTCTCTCTGTTCTGCTCTCCTCTTTCATTCCCCCTCTGCCAGGACCGGCTGGTTTTGGACGTTATCCAGCTGTGCTCCTGAGGCAGCAGCAGCAGCCCCAGCTGTTTTATCCCCCCTGTACAGATGTTCACCCTGACAGAGGCAATGCATCACTCTGAGAGCTCAGACTCCTGCCACGAGCCCTTCGACACGCTGATGAAACTTTATGGAACCACTTGTGTCTGTAGCTCAAAAAGAGCTCAGGTTTCAAAAGGATGTAAGAAAAATATAGAGAAATATCTCTTTAATTAAATCTGCCTTTCCTTTGCACCTCAAAAATGAGGGTAGTGAGCCTGAAGTGGAGTTAGACACCAACAACACGTCCATGGCATCACTGGACTTCCATTTTAACCCTAAATTTCACATAGTAGCACCCCAAAAAAACAATGAATAAACTCTGCTTGGCTTGGAAGGAGCTATTTCTGAGCCCACTTGTGGCTCCCCACAGACAATCCCAGGAATCTGGGCTTTTATTTCAGCACCAGCCCATTAGTCCTCCCTGGTAGCAAGATGCAACCATGGGTGTGCAACTCAAGATTTCTCAGCCAAGGGAGAGACAACCTGTGGACTCCAACAGCAAGGGACATAACTCCCAGCCCACAGCACCACAGCTCCACATAGCACGGACCTTCTGATGCTCCAGAGGCTCTTCCTCTCCTCAGAATCCAACAGCAGTTTAGAAGAAGACAGACACACAAGCAGAGAAGTTCTGGCACTCCCATTCACATGACCAAACAAGCCCTGTGGGTACCTGTCCTTGGAAGCAGCCAAGGATGGATTTATTCTTCCAGTTTCAACCATCAGATTTTGATTGCAAGCTTTTCCTTTCAGGAAAGAAAATGTTCTTAAAATCCAACCTCAGCCTCCCCTGGGGCAACTTGAGGCTGTTCCCTCTTGTCTTGTCCCTTGTGAGAAAAGATCAGCACCCACCTGGCTCCATCCAGGATGGTTTGGGATTTCTCCAGAGCAGGAGACTCCACAGCCTCTCTGGGCAGCTGCTCCAGGCTCGGCCACCCTCACCCCAAAGAAGTTTCTCCTCCTGCTCAGGTGGCACCTCCTGGGTTCCAGTTGGTGCCCGTTGCCCCTTGTCCTGTCCCTGGGCACCACTGACCAGAGTCAGACACCCAAATATTTGTGTATTGCTTGGATGTTTACAGATTTATGTCCATATTTCTATTTACAAATGTCTGTATTTATATTTATCCACTTGTATATTACATATTTATGTTTAATACGTTGAAAAACGTTGAAAAATAAATATTTAAAGGAACTCACACTGTAACTAAAGGAACAGAAAGAGCTGAACATGTCCCATGGCTGCTGTTTAAGAATTAAAAGACATCGATAACTGTCTCTGCATTTTCATATCAAAAATGTGATTTTTAACAAGTCCCAGAATTCCTTTCCTGTGCATCCTCTCTACCCAACTCCCAGGGACAGAAGGGGAATAAGATGAGCCTTTTTTAAAGGAAAAAAAATGAACCCTTCAGGTTTCTTTGGGGGTTTTGAGCATTTGGTGACACCTGAAGATAACAGCTCTCCCACCAAAGCTGGGTATCCTCCTGTGTGCCTACAGAAGGATTGGGAAAACACCAGCAGGATAACCTAATTAACTGCCTGTAATTGTCCCAGCAGATGAGGGGACCTTAATGGGGGAGATATGAGGCCAATTTAACATACAATTTCCTTGTCACCTCCCCAAATCACATTAACATGACAGCCACCAGTAGAGAGTTGGTCTCTGCTGAAGGGTTGCTGTGTGTAGTCATGAGGAGAAGGATTTGGGGGTGCTGGTGAATGAAAAGCTCAACATGAGCCAATGATGTGTGAGCAGAGCCCAGAAAGCCCCAGGGAGGGGATCCTGCCCCTCTGGTCTCCTCTGGGGAGATCCCACCTGGGATCTCCAGCTCTGGAGCCCTCAACTGAAGGAGGACATGCATCTGTTAGAGCAGGGCCAGAAGAAGTCCATGAAGATGGTCAGAGGGCTGGAACCCCACTCCTGTGAGGACAGGCTGAGTTAGGGTTGTTCACTCTGGGGAGACCTTCTTGCATCCATCCAGTATCTGAAGGAGGCCTACAAGAAAGCTGGGGAGGGACTTCTGACAAGGGCTTGTAGTGATAGGATGAGGGGTGATGGCTTCAAACTGGAAGAGGGGAGATTTAGGTTAGAAATGAGGCAGAAGTTCTTCACTGTGAGGCTGGTGAGACCCTGGCCCAGGTTGCCCAGGGAAGCTGTGGATGCTCCATCCCTGGAGGTGTTCAAGGCCAGGCTGGATGGGGCTTGGAGCAACCTGCTCTAGTGGGAGGTGTCCCAGCCCATGGCAGGGGGTTGGAACTGAACCTTTAAGATCCCATTCTCTGATGTCCTCAGTTTTCCCTGTTAGCTCTGTCTTATTGTCCCTCTTCCAGGCTGGCTGCTCAAGATGAGCTCTGACAGCACAGAGATGGACCCTCCAAGAAGCCACCAGCAGAGAGATGTTGAGCACCCTACAGTACACTCCAGATCTCCAAGGGCAGTGACTGAGTGTCCATTTTCACCTTGGTGTGCTCAACATCTCTCTGCTGGTGGCTTCTTGCGCCATCAGTTGAATGGACCAGAGGATCCATCTGGGGATAAAAAACAAAAACCAACCAACCAACCAACAATACTTAGAAAAAAAAATTCCAATAATCAGTAAATAAATAGAAAGAAAAATCAGGCTCCATCTTAAATGTTGATGATTTGTTTGGTTTCCTTGAAAAGGAGCAGTTCCAGGCTCCTGGAATTTTAAGAGCCCTCCACGACTTTCACACGTGAAGGTTGGGGATGTGCCTGTCTATCTGTCAGAAGCCACCCTGCTCCAGCTTGTGATGTTCTCCTTGAGCATCTCACAAGGCAGCAACGAGGATTTTTGGGTCAGATCCAAAAAGAAGAATGACTTTACTCTCACAGAGGCAGAGGGTTTCTAAGGTTATTGAGCACTCATGGCTGCTAGAGAGAATCAAAGACTCTGGGTCTGTCAGGGATGTTCCTGGCACTGAGAGAGGAGGGAAGGGCATGAGATGGAGATGCAGATGGAGAAGGGGACATGGCCTGGCTGTCCTCAGTCAGCCTGAAGAACCAGGACTGTTGGAAGGAGCTCATCTGAGCTTCCCATCTCAAGTGTTTCCTCGAGAGCACGTCGCCAGCAGCCTCCCTGGGTCTGGCTGGCACAGGGGACATCTGGGAGAGACCCAAGGTGGCTCCAAATCATCCCCTTCGTTGTGCCCATCCTGCTGTGAGTCAGGCCAGAGCTGATCCTGCTCAGGGGTCCCTGCTCAGCTCAGGCTCTGCTCAGCTCGGGCACTCTCTGAACTTCAGGGCAGGTCCCACAGCCAGTCTCTGATCCCAGCAGTGCTCACGCTCCATCTCTGGAGTCCCTGCCCAGGGCTGGGCTGTGCAGAAAGGCTCCTGCTTCTCCCTGCTCCTGGGCAGGCCAAGGGCACTGCTCCACCTTGTGCCCCACGCTGGGCTGCAGGGAGTCAGAGGTGGCACCTGTGGGGAGCAGCAGCCAGGACAGGAGACCCCAAACTGGCCAAGGAGGGATTCCATCACAGCTAGGGCATGGTCAGTGTGGAGCTGAGGGATCACACGGGTCAGGCATCTTCTTCAGTGCCTGGTGTCCAAGGAGGACTCTGTCCCTTCTGCTTTGATCCTGGTCCATGTGTTCCTGAACCCAGCTCCAGAACCCAGCTCCTGGATCTGGTTCCCATCTGCTGCTGGGTCCAGCCTGGGACCTGCCCAGTGCTTGCCCCACAGCCCCAGTGGTGATGGTGACATCTTTGCCATCAGGGATTTGGGTTCCATACTGGTTTTGTATCTATTTGTTATTCATTTTGTTATTATTATTCTTGTTAAACCTGTTTTTAGGGCTTTTTTTCTAATCTGTAAATCTCTCTCCCTTATTCCCCTTCTCATCCCCTTGGAGAAGGAGAAGGTTTAACAGCCTCTGGCATTCATCTGGTGGCCAGCCCGGCCCCAACCCTTGCCAGTGCCACCTCAAGGTCTCTCTGCAGCATGAAGACAGTCCTACAGCACATTCCTCAACAGCTTTGTCACCAGGGGTTAACTTCTCCCTGTGCAGATGCTCCTGCAGAAAGGACTGTGGCAGAACATGAAAGATGTCACGTGGATATTGCAATTGTTTCATTCTTTTTGGGCCTTCTGCCAGAGGACGTCCGGGAGTGATTAAACCACTCCCCAGTTCATCCTCACACCTACCACAAAACCAGCACCCTAGACCTGACCCATCAGAATTCTACTTCCAACTTGGCAACGTTGCCAGCTTGGGGTTCTTTAAGCACAGCTGTAGAGCAAAACTTGAAACAAAGGATGAAAAGGTTAAAATAAGCCAGAAAATATTCCCATATAACCAAAATATTTATCCTTAATGACTCCAATTAATCTTCTCTGGGGATTTGGACACCAAGGGTTCATCCCTTGGCCCAGGAGAATTCTGAGGTTAGCTCCACCTTGGGCAAGGGGAGAAACAAACCAACCAATCTTCCTTTTCTCTCTTACTTTGCTTCCTCTAGGAATCTCTCCTCCCCTTTTTTCTTCCAGAGATGCCAGCAATGATCTTTCCTTCCCAAACACACCAGCAACAAGGGCTTGGGTTTTTGCCTCGTGTGCAGTCTGAGATTGAGTCTCTCCCTCCCCTCCCGTGTCCTCAGCTGCACTGTTACAAAAGCAAAGGTGAAAAGAACACAATTTCTTGGAGCTTCTTGGAGATGACATTCCTACCCCAGTCTTTAATTAGCAGCCTAGAAAACATTCTTGATCCCCTCAGCACTGCAAGCCTCTCCCCAGCACCACAGAAACGTGCCAGGAGAAGAACACAGCTTAGTAAACATCTCATCTTTAGTCCTTCAAAGCCACCATCCACGAAGCCCAGCAGATGCCAGCCCCTGACCCATTGGCTTTTGGCAGTTTGCTGCCTCTTGGCTCATTCCACCACAAAAACAAAGCCTGCTGAGAAACATCCCCATCCTGGTGACATCACACTCATCGAGCCTGCCCCGTGGTGACACCCTGGGGCCTCGGTGAAGCAGGAGCAGATGCACATCACTGCCTCTCTCCACCCCCAGGCTGCAGAGCTGAGCTGATGAGTTCCAAGCCACCAGCCCCCACGGCCCAGAGGCACCTCAGAGCTTCTCAGTGCTCCTCAGAACAAGCCACCCTGCAGCTCTCTGGGCAGCAGCCAGACCTCTGGATGCAAAATGGATGAGTCTGCTGATTTATGAGGCAACTCCAAAGCATCTCCACCACCAAAAACAGAAGGTCCTCCATGCATCTGCTTTTCCTGAGCCCCTGATAGTGCTGTAGGGATGGGAGATCTCTGCCACCGAGCTCAAGATGAAGCTTTGCTGAGCTCCTCTTTCAGCTTCCCTCCCAAATAACATGTCTCTGTGCTGTGGCAGTTTCCAACTGCCTGAGAAGCTTCTCTGAACGAGCAGAAAGAGAGGAGTCAGAAATGAAATCATTCCAGTGGACTAAGCCAGAGCATCTGCATTACATCATCTGCCTTCTGAGTTTCACCACAGATAGAACCATTTGGGTTGGAAAAGACCTTTAAGATCACAAGTCCCACCATCAACCTAATTCTACCAAATCCACTGCTAACCCTTGTCCCTCAGCACTGTGTCTACACCTGAAGAAAGGCACAAAATCTTGCCCCAGGGGATCAAGAAGAGCTCAGAACAGTCTAACACTACCTAGAAGACTCTGAACAGCAGTGGGAATTCCTCTTCCTTTCTTAAAACTGATTTTTTTTTTCCCTTTTCAAACCTGGTGATGGCTCAGGAGATAAGGAAGGGGGTCATGAACAGCTGAGGAAGTCTAGA
>NW_008631574.1:74794-82702 GCF_000691845.1 Merops nubicus
ACCCAAAAAGCCATTTTAGTAGATAGCAGTGCATATTCAGGAAAAAAAGAATTTAAAGTAATATTTTCCTGACAAATTAACAACAAAAAATAGTAAGACTCAAATGTTAGCTCAATAGCTATGACCCTTTCCATGACTGTTGAGTTTTGATGAGTTACTTCTCCTGTAAAGAAGCAACCAGAATGGCATTGCCTGTCTCAATTTGTAAAAAAAAATCACTTTTTTTTTAATATATATGTTGCCATGAGATACTATCACCTTTTACTGCTCCTGAGTATATCCTGCCAGTGATCTGTGGTGTATGAAATCATCCCACGAGGAGCTGCAGTGAGGCTGAAGGCTCAGCACAGAGTGATGACAGTCCTGCTGCTCATGGCCAAGATTTTAGGAAGAAATTTAGAAGTAAACTGATCTTTGTCTTGTGAGGAGCAGCTGAGGGAGCTGGGGGTGCTGAGCCTGGAGCAAAGGAGGCTCAGGGGAGACCTTCTGGCTCTGCCCAGCTCCTGACAGGAGCCTGGAGCCAGGGGGGGGTCAGGCTCTGCTCCCAAGGGACAAGACAAGAGGAAAGGGCCTCACGTTGCCCCAGGGGAGGTTGAGGTTGTCCCTGAGGAACAATTTCTTGCCCTGGAGGGTGGCCCAGGGCTGTGCCAGGCTGCCCAGGGCAGTGGTGGAGTCCCCACCCCTGGAGGGGTTTCCAAGCCGTGGAGATGTGGTGTGAGGGACACGGGGCAGTGGGGACCTGGCAGTGCTGGGGGATGGTTGGGCCCCATGATCTCAAAGGTCTCTCCCAACCAAAAACAATTCCCTCACTCTGTGACCACTTCCTGGAGCAGTGAACACACTGATGCCTCTCTTGGCCATCCTATCATTGGCTTAACAAGAATTTATAGGACCTTCCAGGGGTTTATTTCAGCCAGAACCACCAGAATGGTGCAGGTCAACCTTCTCTGCACATCTCTGCTTTATATGGCGCCTCTTTCTCTTTCAGAGATTTTGTCTGTATTTATCTAGAGCCTTTGTTTTGTGTCCTAAGACTACAGATAAGCTGGTCACAGGTCTAATCTCTATAACCTCTCTTGTCCCATATGGCACATCCTTGGCAGGGAGAACTAGAACAGACCAGGCAGCTGCTGTGCCAAATGATTCATGGAGAAAAAGGGATAATCTGACTAGTTACAGGCCTGTCAGCTTGACACTGATCCTGCACAGTGTAACAGAATAATCAACACACAACATCCTTTATGAAGAATTACAGCAGCTTAATAAAATTAATGCTGGGACACGTGTGTGTGTATAAAAAAAAATTGCAGTGTCAAACGAGCCTAACGAATTTCTTCTGATGGGATTACAGGTAAGGGGGATAACAGCACCAGTGGGGAAGCCACAGAATTCAGCAGGCGTTGGATTTACAAGTTCTGACAGAGAAATCAGGACGTTTTAAATCATTATATTACATTAAACAGCCTCAAAACTCACAGGAGAGGGTAGAAAAGCAGCTTCATTGTAAACGGAGAACCCACCACAGGAGCGTGGTTTTCATCCAGGTCCCAGTTTGGGGCTTTTGGTACCTTTACCTCTTCTCCAGTGACTTCAGAGGACATGAAATTAGTTCTGGGCAAGTGAATTAAAAGAGCTGAGCTGAAGACAATGGAGAGAGCAGGTGGGTAAGAGGGAACAAGGAAACAATATCTGGCACAACAGGACCAAGCATGGTCCTAAGTGGGCAAAAAATACCAGTATCCAACCAGCCTGGCAGAGTAAAGGACTCTAGAGTGGAAGCAGGGAGAAAGGACTTTGAGGCTGTTCAAGCCTGGAGAGGAGAAGGCTCCAGGGTGACCTTCTGGTGGCCTGCCAGGACTTCAAGGGTCCTGTTAGAAAGCTGGGGAGGGACTTTTGAGCAGGGTCTGTTGGGGCAGGTCAAGGGGGGATGGTTTGAAACTCAAAGAGGGAGACTGAGACTAGAGAGAAGGGAGAAATTTTGGACACTGAGGGTGGTGAGATGCTGGCCCAGGTTGCCCAGAGAGGTGGTCACTGCCCCATCCCTGGCACCATCCCAGGGGAGGTTGGTTTGGGCTCTGAGCACCCTGCTCTAGCTGCAGATGTCCCTGCTCCCTGCAGGGGGTTGGACTGCATGACCTTGAGAGGTCCCTTCCAACCCAACCTAGGCTGTGACTCTATGACTGCAGACCCTGCAGACCTGTGGGGTATAGTCCAAGCAACGTGAGGCAATGATCTAACATCCCCAAAGCCACCAGGGAGAGTCAAGGGGAGGAGTCCAATTGCTGTCTGGACCACTGCATTGCCATCTAATTCTGGGACAGCAGGAAGCCCCATTGGTTGGGGGTAATAGACCACTTGGGATAAAAATTGACCATAAAATGAAGAGTAAACCCTTCAGCCTGCTCTGTCTGCACTCCCTGCAGCTGCCCCATCTTCTGGTGAACCTCACTGTGCAGGGTGCATTGATGAGACCCACACTCCAACGTGCCAGCCACCACAGCAACGCTCTTCTGAATGAGGATAAGAGCCAAATCTCCATTTCCCACAGCTCAGTTCTTGCAGGAGCTCATTTCTTCTTAATAAAGCTGCAAGAGATTAAGCCTCGAATGTGAAGTGTTAGCAGGAAAAGAAACGTTCAAAGGGCAGGGAATAAAGGGAAGACATCCAAGTCCATCGAGTCACCCCAGATGCTGGGTGAGTCAATTAAAAGCAGTGAGAAATGCTCAGATGTGCTGAACAGGGCTCTGGGTTTTTCATTAGCTGTGACTACACAGAGGATAAGACTCAGCCACTTAGCTCAGGAGGAAAGCAAGGAGCATTCAAAGAAGCTCCAGTATCATCCCCCCGGCTGATTATCACAGTCCTTCCCCTGAAAAAAAGTCTCCCTTTCACTGGGCTTTTTGTCCAGAAGGCTGAAAAACACAGTTATTGATGTCTTCCCTTCTGTAATTCTTTTTAACTACATGTATTTTCCTTTCACAGAGCCAGAGGAGATGCTGACACATCTCCAGCCTTTTTTCTCAGAGATTCACCAGCTAAAATAAATCCTATGCATGTGAATAGGAGGTTTAATTAATCCACACTCCTATGATTAACAAGTGTAAAAAGTTAGATTGAAAATATTTAACTCATCTGGCTTTAATAACGTGCTTTTTATGGTGGTTTCACTCTTCCTACAGAGAAGTTTCCTTAAACCAAAACTGAGAAGTCTATTGATCCTAAAGGCCCTTTCCAAACAAAGGGATTCTATGAGTCCATAAGTGGCAATAATGTTGTCAACTCTCAAAATCCACAAGCCTTTCAGGGCCTACAAGGGCTGATGATGAGCTCTCAGGCTAAATGCTTACTTTAACAAGTGTAGAAGTTCATAAGAAGTCCACGATGAAGAACTCTACAGGTATTTTTATTCCAGCAGTGAATGATGTTAGTCCACGAGTTGACCTTTCAAGCGTGCTTAAACATTGTACTGTTAATTTTTGATTGCTCCTCCTCCCAAATCTCTTGACTGCTGAGTTGCAGGAGAAGGTACAACCATCATTTTAAGGTGAATGGTCTCAGAATAGGTGACAAGATTGGCTCAAGGTTTGATCTTACCTGTGCAGCATCACCCACTTAAAAGGACTAACAAAAAACTATAAAACTCATAAAACTCATTCAACTACCAAGCACCAAGAAACTTATGTTCAACTTAGAAGCAACTCAGGTCATTGTGATCCAACTTGGAGAGGTTCCAGATGGTGGAAAGAATCCAAAATCATGTTATAAGAAAGTGCCTGCTAATGTCAATGTACACTCAAAACCAAAGCCCAACTCCAGCCAAACCCAAAACCTAGCTGCTGAAGGCACAAGGTCCCAGAGCTCTGAAATATTTAGGCATGGCACTCTGAGATTTGAAAGAAGCTCTGACTTCTGGCAAGAGCTTAAGGTATGGTTTTGAAAAGTGTCTTAATGCTTCTCCAGCACCAGTTCAGCCAAGAGAGGCAGCCTGAGATGAGTTACAGAAAAAAAAATTCCTCTTTAAGCATTTCAAGGGTTATTAAAGAATCACAGACTGGGTTAGGACCTTTCAAGGTCATCTGGTCCAACCCCCCTGCAGGGAGCAGGGACATCTGCAGCTAGAGCAGGGTGCTCAGAGCCCCGGCCAACCTCCCCTGGGATGGTTCCTCCTCTCTGGGCAGCCTGGGCCAGGGCCTCACCACCCTCACCATCAACAATTTCTTCCTTCTCTCTAGTCTGAATCTCCCTGTTCTAGTTTCAAACCATCCCCCCTTGACCTGTCCCAACAGCCCCTGCTCAAAACTCCCCCCCAGCCTTCTGCCAGGTCCCCTTTTTCTCTAAAGCAAAGAATATCAAGACTGTCTATCAATAAATAACATATCTACATGGGCAATCAAGTATTTATGAATCAACACATAGAATTATCCTAACATAATAACTCAATTTGGGCTAAATTTGGAAGAGTGGTCCCAGAGTCAGAAGTTGCCATCAGCGAGACCTGCTACCCTCTGTGAGAGGGGACATGGACTGCAGGGACAACACCATCATCGTGCTTCACAAAGAGTTCCAAGGAAGAAATTAGCTCCTTGGAGACCAAGGAAAAATGTCACCTGGCCCATGGCACTGGCAGGCTGCAAGGCAAGCTCTGCTCTTTGACAGATTCCTGGGCTTCACCATCTGCTGCTGCTCCAGCGTGGAAAGTCTGAGACCAGGAAGACAATCCATCAAAGGCTGGCATGGGGTGAAGCTGACTGATCACATCCCAGCGCTTGGTTTCTTGGCCTGGAGATGCCACCTTTAGCCAATCCTTATCACAGGTGACTTATTATCTCATCCACCAGGTCCTCAACTGCTCCAGGAACCTGCCTGGGTTGCTCTCGGCACCATCCCCGGTGAAATGAGGCTGCAAATGAAGCCAGTGTGAAGTTGGGTTGGGCCAGAGCTGCTCCCAGTGAACCATCTGCCTCGTAATGAGCTCTGGAAGGGGAAGCAAAAGGAGGAGATGGGTCACTCAAGCTTATGGCCACCAAGCCACAAGCGTTTGACGTCTCACACAGCACCAACGCTTGTCCCTCTGAGGAGGAGGAGCAGCTCTGCTGTGAGGACAGGCTGGAGGAGTTGGGGCTGTTCAGCCTGGAGAAGAGGAGGCTCCAGGGGGACCTTATAGTGACCTTCCAGTACCTGAGAGGGGCTACAGGAAAGCAGGGGAGGGACTGTTCACAAGGGTTTGGAGTGACAGGACGAGGGGCAATGGCTTTGAGCTAGAAAGGGGCAGATTCAGGTTAGATGTTAGGAAAAAGTTCTTCAATGAGGGTGAGAGATCCCTGGAATAGGTTGCCCAGAGAGGTGGTGGAGGCCCCATCCCTGGGGACATTCAAGGTCAGGCTGGATGAAGCTCTGAGGAGCTGGATCTAGCTGGAGATGTCCGTGCTTATGGTGGGGGCGTTGGACTAGATGAGCTTTGGAGGTCCCCTCCAGCCCAGACATTCTATGGTCTATGATTCTGATGGGATGTTTGCCAGGGAGCTCCACCCATCCCCACAGCAGTGCTGGCCAGCCTCTCCCATCATCCACCCCTTGTTTCCTTGCCTTTCCACAAATGCACTTGGGAGTTTTGGATTGCAATCCTGGGAGGTGTTCCCCTTTTATTGACATTTTTGATGAAGATCATGGAATCACAGAATGGGTTGGGTCAGAAGGGACCTCAAAGATCATCCAGTTCCAACCCCCCTGCAGTGAGCAGGGACATCTTCAACTAGGGCAGGTTGCTCAAAGCTCCATCCAACGTGGTCTTGAAGAGCTCCAGGGATGGAGCATCCACAGCTTCCCTGGGCAACTTGTGTCAGTGTCCCACCATCCTCATGGTCAAAACTTTCTTTCTTCTCTCTAGTCTAAATATCCATCTTTTAGTTCAAAGCCATCACCCCTTGTCCTGTCCCAGCAGGCCCTGCTCAAAAGACTGTCCCCAGCTTTCTGACAGGCCTCTTCAAGTCCTCAAAGGCCACCAGAAGGTCTCCCCAGAGCCTTCTCCTCTCCAGGCTGAACAAATCTCTCCTGCTAGCCCCCCAAGCCCTTCTCAAGCTGAGGACCCCAAAACTGGACACCACACTATAAGTGGGATGAAGACAACGAGATGATCCTCCTGCCCTCTGGTTGAACCCCCAAACCCTTCTTTCTCCACACCCAACCTCCAAACCAGGCTGGGTTGTCCTACAACAGTCACTAGACCTGAGCTGTTCCAACTGCTGCTTCCACACACAAAAAAAACCCCCAAATTATTATCAGGGCATGACAGTGCAGAACAGGTTTTGAAGCAGTGAAAGGCATCTCAGAGAGACCTCTCACCAGTATTTTTATCCTTCCATTACACTATTTCAAGTACAAATACCAGCTGGGGTAAAAAAAACCCCTTGATTTAGCTCTGTGCAGAATAAAGCCTCTGAGAAAGCTGTGCAGTTTTGGCAGCTTGATTCATATCTCATGCAACTTAATGCAAGTTTTAATGATCTCAGGGCACCTTTGGCTGAGGATCCAGTTTGTGTTCGTGATTTCTGAGAGCACGAAGTGACTCATAATTTCCTCTCTCTTTTTCCCCTGGTGTTTTTAGAAGGAGAATTAAGCTCTCTGGGAGTTCTTCTACAACCTTCAAGAATCAAGACGTCACAGGGCTTTGTGAAAACAAAACAACGAGCCCCAAAAAACCAGCAGTCACAAATGAAAGGCAGTGTTCCCCTTGCATTAGTGCACCAAATACTGCTCATAAAACCTCAGAGAAATAAAAAGTGATGAGAAAGTCACTTCTGGAGCACATCTCAATGGCTTCAATGGCTCTGGATCTTCAAAGCTCTACACCAAGTTTCCTCGAGATAATAAAGGACAGGCTAGAAAACATAGAATAAGAGAATCATAAAAGATTCTTCCAACTGAAACACTTCTAAGACCATCAGGTCCAACCATCCCCCCAGGTCCCCACTGCCCCGTGTACCTCACACCACATCTCCACAGCTTGGAAACCCCTCCAGGGGTGGGGACTCCCCCACTGCCCTGGACAATCCTTTCAGGAAAGAAATCATTCTTAAAATCCAACCACAACCAAAAGTTGCTTTAGCTCCACTGCTCTTCATTAAATATACATTGTTAAAGGACTCTCAGAATAAATAAAAGGGGCCCTGTGAATAAATTTGGCTTTTGTTCATCACGCTGACAAAAAACCCCAAAAATCACAATTATAGAAGATGCTAAAATATCATAAAATTTCAAATTTTGCTCCAGGAAATCACTTCCAAAACCATCACCAATATTGCAAAAGACCTGGATTTATTTCTTGGTATGTTTTTTTTTCCAAGGATGGGTGTTTATAAATTGTTTTATTGTGCAACCACCCAGGTCACTGCCTCATCCTGTCTCTGCCTGGCTTCCACCAGCGTGTGTAGGAGAAGCTGTGAGGATGCAGCTCAGCACCCTCCAGATGCACCTTCCTTCATCAAGCAGAACTCAAGACAGATACCAACCCAGGATATTTTGGTAGGGTGGGTGTGAACTACCCAAAGTGACTCCTTGAGTGCTGTCGGGGCAGAGCAGGCACAGCAACATCACGACCAGGGGTGGTTTTCACTCCATCATCTCACACCAAGGTGCTTCCCAGGGTCTGCTGGACCCTCGTGGGCTCCCACCCTGTCCCAGCCTGTGGTTCTTGGGTGGGGTTTTGAGCAGATCCCACCAGTTTGCTGCTCCCTGCACGCTCATAATATCAAGTCATATGTGACACAGTAGGTGCAAAATAAGAGTAAAATAACAAATATGAGCCAGCACGTGGCCAAGGAGGCCACCAGCATCCTGGCTTCAGACAGCACCAGAGGGGCCACAGGACTAGGGTAAGGATTGTTGCCCCTGGACTCAGCACTGGGGAGG
>NW_008631575.1:0-205 GCF_000691845.1 Merops nubicus
AGGAAGGAAGGAAAAGGGAAGGAAAGAAGTGAAGGAGAGGGAAAGGAGAAGGAAAGAAAGAAAGGAGAAGGAGAGGAGAGGGAAAGGTGAAGGAAAGGAGGAAAGAAGAGGGAAAGTCTGGAGAAGAGGAGGCTGAGGGGAGAACTTCTGGCTCTCTGCAGCTCCCTGACAGGAGGGGGGGGTGAGGTGGGGGTTGGTGTCTTGT
>NW_008631575.1:317-7935 GCF_000691845.1 Merops nubicus
CCAGCCGTGGAGGTGTGCAGAAAACGTGTGGACCTGCTACTTCAGGACATGGTTTAGTGGCCAACCCAACACTACGTTGTGTCGATGGTTGGACTCGATGATCTCAGAGGTCTTTTCCAACCTTAACGATTCTATGATTTAATTCACAAAAGAATCCACACTAGTCAGGAGAACAAAGACCTTCATCCCTAACCTCTCAGATGCCAGCACCCACAACCACACACGCAGAGCCTGGGCAGGTCACCTTTGAATGGGGACGTTCTAAAACAGTGAGTGGCTACTATGTGTGCACTTTGCTCCTGCTGAACGCCTGGGGGTTGAGACAATGCACAGAGACAATGCACCAGCACTTTGGGAACCAGCACGTCCAAACTGCCTCCTCCAGCTCCACTTCTAATTGAACAGGAAAGGTTTCAGTCGCTCTTTTACAACTCTGTATTTAAAAACAGAAAACACTGTAAGCAGGAGGATTGATTACAACAGTGGTGAAGTTGTCAGGGATTTCCCCAATGCCAGATGCTCCAGCAGTGCCCCAGGGGGGACACAATCAGCCCAGCCCCAACCCTCCTGCCTGCTCCTCAGCCCTGTCACCCCTCTGGGCACTGAGGGGTCACGTCCTGTCCCCTGCAGCACTCCTCACTGCACGCACCCTGCTCTAATTTACCTTGCTGAGAAAATAAATGGGGAGTTTGGGCATCCTTGGGTTGAGGTCCAGGCCCAGATGTGGGTGAGGATGCACAAAGAGGCTCCCTGGCCCAGGCTGCCAGCTGAGGGGTCTCTGCTCCACGTGTAACACCAGGACAGGTCAAGAGGCAGCGGGCATGAACTGAAACACATCCAGTTCTGCCTGAGGAGCAGGGAACACCCGACTGTCAGGGTGACCTCAGAGGCTGTCTGAGGGGCTGGTGGACTCTCCATCCTTGGAGATACTCAAAAGCCATCTGGACATGGTCCTGGGCAACCAGCTTTGGGTGGCCCAGCTTGAGCAGGGGGGTTGATCAGATGATCCTGGGCCACCCCTTCCAACCTCCCCCAGGGTGTGATTCTGTGACGGTGTAACCAGCAGGTCTAAGCACAGGGAGTAAAGCAGTAAGGGCTTGAGTGAGGCAGGAAGATGGTTTTGTGGCAGTGGGACCAGGCAGCACAGGGCTGCAGGAAAGCAGCTCATTACCTGCCAGATGACAAAGCAGGAGATTCTCCTGCCTTACACACCTGAGAGTGTAAGGCAACGTGTGACTAAACACACGTGCAACGGTGTGTCCACGTGTGGCAGCAGAACAAGGCCCAGGCCAGCTGCAGCATGAGGGGAAACTCCCAAACCCACACCCAGAGCCTTCAGCAGAGTGTAATTACTGAGATTTCCCTTCAGCAGCACCACGTGCTGCTCTGGTCAGGAGAGGAAAGTCTTTCTCAAAGGCACAGCTTCTGTCTAGGATGGAGCTTTGTGTGTAGTGAATCACCTTCTCCCCCACAAACCCCAGGCCTGCGTAAAGAGCCACAGCGAGGGCTGGGCCAGCACTGGGAGAAATCATCATCATCATCAGGCAATGCAGTGCTGCAAAAATCTGTGAGGTTACAGTCCTTGAAGGAGGGCTGCTGGAGACTGCTCGTTGCCTGCCCTAAGGGGTGTGTGGTTGGAAGAAGATCTGAAACCCTTACTTCTCATCTGAGGACTGGAAACATGGATCTGAGGATAAGCTGGAGCCATAACCTCAGGAGCAGGCTCTTCCCTGAGGAAATGCCAGCACTAGGCCAGTCTGCATTGCTGTGGAAGATGATGCTGATCCCAGCTTCTAATTAGAGAGATGACATCAGGTCCAGTGTTCCTGGGCAGGATGTCTGCTAAGTTGTTGAAATGTCTCTGCGCAGAATGGGAAGAGGGTGGGGGAAGAGTCAGCAGTGGCTGGAAAGGAAGAGGAGAGACGTGGCAGATATCCAGCAGAAGAAACTCAGAGGCTCAGGCACCATCACGAGCAAGGAGAATGCTGAGGATGAGAAAGAGCCAGACAGCCCAAGCACCAGCTGTGCCCAGCACAGGAGAACTGCACCCACGAGGGGCTGTCACCTCCCAGCTGGGCCACCCAGAATCACAGAAGATTCAGGCTCCAGGGTTTGAAGAGGAGCTTCTCCTCAGTTTGGTATTTCATCATCCCTGGAGTCACTATCAGCCTTTAGTAAACAGACCAAGCACTGGAACATCTAATGTGTTTGGCAGGTCCCCAAGAGGAAGGTCACATTTGCTGGTTTTCGTGGCTCTGTGCTGTCCCTGGGGCTTTCAGGTCACTCCATCCCAAAGGACAGCCACAATTAGGACCACTGTGAGCTGTCTGGTCTCACAGAAAGATTTTAAACCCCAGGAACATTATTTTCACCAGACCCAAAATAATAAAGCTTTTCCCAGCAGCCAGACAAGCCAGCTATGCAGGCGTGGGAGGGAGCAGGGGGACAGGGCTGAGTAGCTCCAGTGGAAACGTGAGAGGGGGGCAGAGGGTAAATGTGCTCTGCTGGGTGCCAGGTTAGGGCTGGTCTCCACGAGTCTGAGTTGAGAAACAGGACTGAAACCATGCACCCACAACCTGGGGCCACTCACACCTGGAGTGGAGACAAGGCTCGGGCAGGGATATCCCAAGAGAAGAAGGTACTGTGCTTGTACATGAGTTTTGAGCACTGATCATCACAGAGGAACAAAGTTCTCTCCAGTTTCTGCAGCCAGTGATGTCCACCCCAGAGCCTGTGGTGGGGCTTCTGCCACACTGGCTTTCTTCAGTGGTGTGCCTTTGTCCCTGGGTCAAGGCACCAGGACATCTTCTTTGGGCAGCAGTGCCCCTGTGGTGCTGCCTCCCTTCATGATGTCCTCACAAAACTGTGAGACCTTGGCAGCTCCTCTGCTTGCAAAACAACACCTGGACCAAGCACCTGCCTGCAGAGCTTCATCTTCTCCTGCCCAAGCTGTGACTGGAGAGGCAATGGCTGCACCAGGAGGGGCTTCTGGCACCTCCAGGCCACCCAAATCTATCTTGGATGGGGATACCTTAAAGCAGTGGGGCCATTAAGCCCTTCTCCTGTGTCACAGCACATGCACATGGCTGAGACGTGGGGCTGGGGTAGGAAACTCTCACCCAGCCAGTGGAAGTGCTGCCTGAAGGCTACTAAAGCCCAGGGCACCTTGCCATGGCTCCTGGCCTTGCTCTCACTGGAACACACCAGCAGCCCTCCAGAGAAGGACTCCAACACATCCTCCTCTTCCTCCTCCACCCTTGGTGCCCTGGGCAGACAGAGCAGGGGACAGGACCCAGCACAGCTCTCACTGCTGGCCAGCACAGTCCCTTTGGGCAGGCAGAGCAGCAGCAGGGTACAGAGGTACCACATCCCTGCTGCAGCTGGGGCAGGAGGAGCCAGCAGACCTGCAGAAAGTGTAGTTTTGGGTCACGACTGCATGTAGATGTCTACACAGCAACAAAGCACCCAGTGGGACACTGTGCTTGTGCTCTCAGAGGCACTGTCCCCAGGACAGGGACTAGCAGGCTCACACAATCAGCCCAGGACACTGAAGAGCTCAATGCTGCTGCACTGTGGAGGTAGGACCCAAAGAAGGAAAACCTCCTCAGAGAAACCTGGCTATAGTTTCATGGAGAGAAGTGGCTTTCCATGCCTCCTGGCTGAGATAACTTTAAAAGCTCCTTGACTGCCAGAAAGTGCAGAAGATGAGGCACCACATGGCGAGGTTCTCCCCTGGGCCCTGAGAAACAGGGGGAGGTACTGAGCCCTCCCCTGAGCTGTGTGACCAGCCAGGCTGGAGCAGTGCCCTGGCAGACCCCCCAGCCAGAGCTGGGCTCAGCAAAGCTGCCTTGGCCTCACCCCACAACTCCATGAAGAAGCCCCAGGCCTGGGCAGAGCCCAGAGCTCTCAGCCACCACAGCCTGCTGCCACCTCCACCTCAGCAGCCTGAGGCTGTGTGCTCAGCACCTCTGTCCTGCTGTCAGCTCAGGGCTCAGCTCCCCCCAAAACACTGTTTGCTTTTGAAGAGAGGTAGATGAGACCACACACACACAAATAGGCAGCAGTCTGTGTTTCTGGGCCTGCAGCCCTGCTGTGTCCATGCTTCCCACCTCCTCTGGTGTGGCACTGGGGGTGAATCCACATCCCCCCAAAATGGAAAAGAATAAATACCCTACAAACCCAGAGAACCTCACTGTCCAGTTTTCAGCACAGCCTCTACAAGCTGCTCCTCCACCCTGGCTTTGATCAGCTGGACTGAAGGCTGAAGCATAAAAGGTCCAAAACACCCTTTGGCAGATGCACCTCAGTGTTGTGGCTCTGCACCACCCAAAAGGCTGATTCCACATGGCCCTGTGAGCTGACCTGGAAGGATATAGATATATATTCTATATTTTTTATATATATACACACACATATATCTCATGAGCCCATTTAGGAGGTGCTTTCTTGATTACACTAAATGCTGGTTTCATGAGGCACTGATGGGTTTGACCTTTTGCTTCAAAAGGAATCATTAATGTATGACACAAACACAGTGCAGGGCAAGAGGAAAGTGGAAAAATAACATTTAAAAATACTTGCCTTTAAAAATTCAGCCCCTGCCACGTTACCAAAATCTAATTAGAGGGATCTAGTGGTTGCTGGCTCTGAGAGGCCTTTGGTCCAAAAGCAGCAGAATTAAATAGGGTTTCCCAACCAAGTCTCTCCAGCTTTTTTGCTGTTGTTCAGTCCTGCTTCTCTCCTTTGTGTTTCCAAGGGTAGATCAGCTCTCCAAGGAACAGCTTCTTGCAGAGGGATGTCCAGGAGTCCTTTGGGTAGCAGCTGTAGGTTGGCAGCCTGTAGGTCTGCACCACGCTGCCGTAGGACAGGGGGTTGATCTGTGAGGAGCAGAAAGAGGGACAGCAGCACTGAAAATCCACTGCAGTGAGACACCCAGGCAGCTGAGGAGAGCAGGAGCAACTTCTGCGTGGCACCACCACCACCACCACATCAGCTCACAAAGCATCAGGATCCCTCTAGGGCTACCTAAAGCTGCTCAGCCTTCTACAACAGCCCCCACAGTAACAAGCTGAGCTTGGCCAGAGCATTGTTAGACTCATTCTCAAGCACCAGCAGGATCTGGGAGTGATGCTCATGACACAGGGGTGTGGACCTGTCACCTTGCTGCAGTGGCTGGAGAGATGCCCCACTGCAGGCAGCAGTGCTGCCCTGGGGGTGCACAGTGACTTGGGGCCTCCTCTACAATGTGCCAGTTGAGCCATTTCTTTTGTGGGCTTCAGCAAGCCAAGCCCTCAGCCCACAGCTACACTTGAACCTAAACCTGGTATCACCCTAGACCCCCCAGGGAACCAGGTCCTAGCAGAACAGGACACACAGCACACAATGCCACATCATCACCAGTGGAAATTAAGGCTCCTTGGCTGAGTTAATCCTTTAAAATTTGATTTTTTTTCCATGTCTGGAACATCCACCTACAGAAGCTTGAGACCTCTGATTATGGTCACAAAGTCCACTCAGAGGACAGGCTGAGGGCACTGGGGTTGTTCAGCCTGGAGAAGAGAAGACTCTGGGGGGACCTTAGAACTGCCTCCAGTACCTGAAGGGACCCTCCAGGAAGGCTGGAGAGGGACTTGGCACAGGAGTGTCCAGTGACAGGACAAGGGGAAATGGTTTAAACTGGAGGAGAGCAGGTTTAGACTGGATCTTAGGAAGTTCTTCAGTCTGAGGGTGGCCAGACTCTGGACTAGATTGCCCAGAGGGGCCGTGGCTGCCCCTCCCTGGAGGTGTTCAAGGCCTTGAGCAACCTGGTCTAGCTGAGAGGTGTCCCTGCCCATGGCAGGGAGGTTGGATGAGATGATCTCCAGGCTCCCTTCCAACCCAAACCATTCTGTGCTGTTTGGCTTCAAAGCACAACAGTGCTGAACAGGAGAACGTGCCTGTTCACAGAAGCACCCCCATGAAGTTTAGGAAGAAGGCCATGGCAGCAGCTCCCACAGGCTGAGGGAAGCCAAGGAACAGACCCAGCACAGTTTGGCTGTGGGCCACTGGCTTGTCAGCAGACACCAAATGGGTCCCAACCAGTTCACAGGAATGCAATCAAAAGGAACGTTTGCCCCAGAAGTGGAAGAGCAGGGCTGGTCCCACGTGAGGTGTGTCTAACCCAACACTCCCATTTCAAACACATTCTACAGCCTGGAGGCCCAGGACTGACCACAGCACTTGTGGGACATTCAGCACCACCACCATAGAATCACTGTGGCTGGAAAAGACCTTCAAGATCATCAAGGCCAACCATTAACCCAACTCTACCATATTCTACCAAATCCTCCTCTCAGCCCTATCCCCAGGCACCACACCTATGTTTTTAAGCACCTCCAGGGATGATGACTCCACCAGCCCCTGGGCAGGATGCTCCAGTACCTGACAAACCTTTCAGTGAAGAAGTTCTTCCTAGTGTCCAGTCTAAACCTCCCCTGGAGAAGCTTGAGGCCATTCTTGGTCTATCCCTAGTTACCTGTGAGACTCTAACCAACCTCATTGCATTGTGGTTATAGACAATTAGCTACAAAGTAGAAAATACAGAAAAAAAAGACCAAAGAAACCTCAAAAAACCCAACAGTAAAACCCGAGTAGCTATTTCTGCCTCTTTCCTCAGCTGTAGGCAAACCAGTATGTTTTCAGTGCAAACATGCTGGGGGAGGACAGGACCTGCTGCTACACCAGGGAGACACACAGTGTCTGTTCCCACGTGGGCTGGAGGGTTTGGCCACCACACTCCTGGGGGAGAACCATCCCTTGGCAGAGTGGTGATCCCCAGCAGCAGCACTCACTGAGAGAGGGTTGTAGCCCAGCCCAATCCATGTGCCCAGCTCTCCTGTGAGAAATGGAACTGGTTCTGAGGGATGTGGCAAGAAGAGCTCCTTTTATCCAATTTCTACCCTCCAAAGCTGTTGTATCCCCATCCTTGGTTTCACACACACATCCCTGGTTTCACAACAGAGCTGTTCCTTTTCTCTTTCACTTCACCCTTTCCACAGCCATCGTTGGTGAAGCTGAAGGTACACACAGGAATCAAACTCCTTGTGTCTTGGTTCAGCTGAGCCACACTGCCAGAAATATTTCCCCTTGTGCATCAAAATCCATGATTCTAAACACTCATGAAAATACTGAACTATATAAGGCTTCCTGAAGAAAATTAAGCAGCATTTGGAATGGGAATATCATCCCCCTGCCCTCCACCTGCCTGGGTCTGGACTTTGCATTCCACTGACATTATCTTAAAAATAAAAAACAACCACTGGGCTGAAGCAGTGAATGCTCACAACCAGCATTATGGATTTCTAATCCATTACCAGCACCAGGACAGCTCTGAAGGTATCAGTCACCTACAGCTTCAGTCATCTTGGTTGTAGTTCCCTGTACACAGCCTTGGTGCCATCACACACAGCTCTGGAGGGCTACCACGTGGGGAGGGGGCAAAGCCCCTGTGAAATTTCTTGCAAGGAACATCATCATGGACCTGAAATAAGAACTTTAGCATGTCACTTAAAAATAGGCCTTTTAGATTGTCCTCTCAGAATATATAGCAGAAAGTGTGTATGTTCCTGCATGTTCAGCA
>NW_008631575.1:7966-12184 GCF_000691845.1 Merops nubicus
TGACACAAGCCCATTTTTCATTTCCACCAGCACAAAGAGAGGGAAAAAAAAATGCCCTTACTGGCTCTCTGCTCATTATTATTTGAACAGAAGGCCAAGAGAGACATCCACGAAAGCACTTCCACCTCTTGCTGTGATGACTTATGCTATATTCTAGATAGCAAAAGGTTCCCTCTGCAGTGGGCCGAGGAAAATTCGTTGTACTCGTGTGACTCACAGCCTCTGTCTCTCAGTCAGGCTCTTTTTCCCCTGGAGAAGCTCTCTGCCTCAGCTCACAAACACACTGATGCCAGATTCTCTGCTCAGCAGCTCCTGTGCTCATCTCTGGTGCCCAGTTTCCTTTCTGTGGAGTCTCCTGGCCACAGAGAATGCCAGGTTTTGGTTCTTACACCACAGCCCTACTGAAAGGAAAGGAACTGGGAAGCCAGCATGCTCAGGAAGTGCTGGTTTTGCCCATCTGTTGGCGGGGTGCCCTCTGAATTGCTGCTGGCTGCTGTGCTGGTTCTGTGCTGATCTGACCTCTGCTGAAACAGGGCTGGACTGGTGATGGAAAAAGCAAAGGAACTGGGAAGCCAAAGTTAATTCCTTCCCACGCACTCCCCCAGCGTCCAAGGGTTTGTACAAATGCTACAGGCTGCTGCAGCCTCTCCCCCTAGGAGGTGCAGAGCAAGAGAAGTGACCCTGTGATGTGGCAGCACCCTTGCAAAGCCAGGGAATGGAAACTTCACAGTCACTCCTGAAAGCCCCACGAGAACTTCACTGCTACCAACATTTCTGCTCAGAAAAACATTCCCTTCAGTAGCTCAGCTGACAGAGCATGGCAATGCCAGGCTACAAAGGCACAGGTAAGCTATAAACCTTGGCAGAGCTACCTGGAGAATAACAGGAGACCCTTCCCTCTCTTGTCTTGCCCATGCACCATGGAGCAGCACATCTGGAGGGGAGACCTTTCACTGGTCCTTCATGCTGGATGCTTTAGCTGCCTTCTTTTGCTCCTCTCTGTGTTCAGCAGTTACTGAAGTGAAGCTGCACTGAGCCAGGAGGTGAGGTGATAATGATGTGAAGTCTTGTTTCCTGAAGAACAGAGCTCCATGTTGCTCCTGTCCTTCACACTCCATTTCACACCACACCAGACACTGCAGCTCCTCTGAAGGGAGGACTCGAGCAGGGTATTAAACAGCAGAGGAAGCAGCAGCCAGTCACTGCACTGTGAAATGTATTCCCCTCGTTTCAGCATCTCCCTGCTGAAACTTTTCAAGTGGGGCCTTTCAGTGGGACCAGTTTTGGAACTGCTCCAGAAGAGGGAAGGACCTTGGGGTCAGCCTGAGGTGGAGATGTCCCAGAGGGCATCACGAGTGGCTTACCTGCATAAGGAGCCGCAGAGGTTTTCCATCCTGCTGCTCCAGGACTCTGAACTTCACACCAGCTGCAAGGAAACAGAACAAGGAGACCAAGTCCATGTGTGGAGCAAAGCCCATGCTCAGCTCTGCTGCCTGAGCACCGACCTAGAGATGGGCAAGTCTCCTCCCCTGTCAGCCTGTAAAGGGAGAAAGTGCCTGGTCTGGAGGCATGAAGAAGATTTCAAAGCAATCGCTGCCTATTAATCCCAGCAGTGGATGTTTTTAACACACTACTAACCCCATCAGACCTGCCACTGTTATATTTCCTCTTGGATTTGCTGTATTCTCAATAAAGATAAATAGGAAGGATCTGGGATTCCAACAGTGACATTGTGCACGGGAATGTTTAATGCAGTGTTCCAAACACAGGGAACAACTAGGACTAGAGAGGGGTTTTCCTTTGAAACATCTCAAATTGCTTCACAGAAATAAAACCAACCTGTCTTCTGCAGCCCTGCACCAGCCAAGTGTGCCCCTGTTATTCCTTTCAACAGGTAAGAGGGTGAGGCAAGAGTCATGAAGTGAGCTGGCAGAGATCAGTGACTCAGGAGTATAAATAGAAATAAAACTTTGCCTGTGTGAGCCCCAGTGCTGTGCTATCCATGGGACTCCTGCCCATTTAAAAAACAAAACATTTGCTCTTTCTCCTCAAGCTTTAAATTCATTAAAATTCTACAGTTTCCTCCTGGGAGAGAATGCTTTTGTCTAGCAGAGAGCTCTGGTTTAAACTCCCTCCTCAGTAAAGCCTCTTCTGTACAGGACAGGAAGGATTTATCTGCATTTTGCTGGGTTATATTGAAACATGGGCTTCCCCAATGGCTTCAAAATGATGCTGGAGTACCCTGGGTCTCAACAAGCAAATGTGCTGGATGACAAAAAGTGTTCCATATGATGCATTGAGTTTTGGCTAAGAGGAGGTGCCTGAGCCACTCTAGGAACTACTTTTCAGGCAGGTGATTTGTCAGAGAGAGAAACAAGTGGGCACTGGAGTTTTGGGTATGTGGTTGAGCACTCAGGAGCCTGACCCCAGGAACACCAGCACATGGTTCTGCAGGTCAGGGCCACACACTTCCCTGCTACAGCCCCAGGGCAACAATCTCTTAATCGGATTGTTTAATTGTTCAAGAGTCTTAAACTTCTAAGAAAACAGATACCCAAAAAGGCTACAAATGGAATTTAGAATGACCCGTAGATGACTACGAGGAGCCTGAGCAATTCAGGTCACAGGAAAAGCAGCAACTACTGCAGGTCACTTCAGCAGAGGAGGACTCTCAACTATTCTGTGATTGCCACCCAATTCCAGAGCTCAGGGTTCTGCTTTTTACAGTACACAGGCATCACTGATGGCAAAAGAGAGGTCAGGACATGAACCCATTTGCCTTGTTTCATGTGACAGTGCACTAAAGCAAGCTCCCTGCTTTCTTGTGTTCCAGTAATCATGAACACACCACCGTGACAGGTCCTACAGAACCATGACAACTTTGCCCTAGAGAGGCCACCTCTGGAGTACTGGGCCCAGTTCTGGGCTCCCCAGTTCAAGGGGGACAAGGAACTATCAGAGCGAGTCCAGGAGAGGCTGTGGAGCTGCTGAGGGGCTGGAGCATCTCTGTGCCAGGACAGGCTGAGAGCCCTGGGGCTGTGCAGCTGGAGAAGCCTCAGAGGGGATCTGATCAGTGCTGAGCAAGAGCTAAAGGGCCCCGGGGGGCAAGAGGCTGGGGCCAGACTCTGGTCAGTGGTGCCCAGGGACAGGCCAAGGGGCAACGGGCACCAACTGGAACCCAGGAGGTGCCACCTGAGCAGGAGGAGAAACTTCTTTGGGGTGAGGGTGCAGAGCCTGGAGCAGCTGCCCAGAGAGGTTGTGCAGTCTGCTTCTCTGGAGATAAAAAGTCCAAAGTGCTTCACTTCAGATGTGTGGAAAGAAAATACAGATTTTGTTTCTGGCTCACCTATCCTGGCCCAGGCTTCATTAATGGACTATTCTGTCAATTCAGAAACTGAGTAACTCCAAAGAACTTGGAGGCCAGATGCGGCAACTGAACCAAGCTGAATTCAAATACTGCAGTAAGCCCTTGTTGAGAGGAAAACCTACCCATGCATGTTGGTAGAACCACTCTGATGGTGCCTGTAAAATCAGCTGCCTTAACATATGCCAAGTTCTGAGTCTGAAAGGGAGGCAAACCCCAAGGAGTGAGGACATCAAGTGATGTGTACTCTCTAAAGTCCCTTGAATTTGATTCAGCTGCTCCATCTGTTCCCACTGCAACGACACAGTTTTGTGCTGGGGCAGGAACACAGGCTGCAGGAATTCTCAGAGGTGCCTCTTCATCTGGCAGGCAGCACAGCATCACAGTGTTCTCTTACAATGTTTAAGAGGAGCACACAAAGAAAGTCAGGCAGGTAACAAACTCAACTGAAAGACACTCCTTGGCCTGGGTGGAGGCTTCTTTCCCTGCAGGCTGAGCAAAACTGAGGAGAAGTAGCCTAAGGCTGATGGGAATATGTGGCCTCATGTCTCTCAGTGGCAACAAGATCTCCACCTACCCTACGACCTGCTGTTTACTGGGTCAGTCTTCTTCAGCAGCATCTCCTCTTCTCCAAAGACAGCCCTGAAGGGTTAAGAAGTTTCTGCCAGGAAATTCATAGGAGCCTGCTGAAGGTACACATGGCTCAGCTGTACCTTCCCAAAACTGAGCCTGGCACTGCTCCCACAGACAAAGCTGGATGCCTCAGGCTCCCTTTGCATTTGATGACTAGCCTTGGTTTAGTGATGATCAAGCTCTTCCTTACATTTTAAATTCCTTCTTATATTTTACATTCC
>NW_008631575.1:12215-30899 GCF_000691845.1 Merops nubicus
TGGGAGGAAGAAAATAAGTTAGATATGCTTGATTTTAATGACTAACCATAGATGCTGAGAGTTAAACCCCTTCCAAAATGACCCTTTACTCTGGTGCCAGCCATGACTGCTGGTTACCAAAAGTGGAAAAACAATGATGAGTTTCAAATTGGTGACAGATTAGTCTCAGAAAGAGAACAATTATCTGAAAGCTGCCTGGAGCTTTGAAATTAATCCAAATAGTTCAGCTCAGGACTTGAGTCCGTCCAGTCAGCACAGAACTGAAGCAGTTCCACTGATTCACAGCCACTATAGATCCAGCCCTATAAACCAGCAAATTTTCCAAGTATTTTTTGTAGTTAGGCTTGTTCTAGAGCCCAAAGCCCCAAAGATAACAGCTTGTTTAACTCTGGGAAGTTTTACCTGACCTGGTACTCCAGAACTGGAATCAAAAGATGAACTCATTTATATGGTGCTTGTTTGGATGTCACTTTTTGTTGCCACAGGCTTTGTAGAGGTGTTCCTGATTCTGCTTTCCTGCTTTTCTTGATCAAATTTCTTTCCATGGATCTCCTCATCCTGCCCCTTGCAGGCATTGGTTAACAGCACAGACAACTGCATGACTTGAGCCTTGGGCTCTTTCCTGTCCCCCCCTCACTGCATCAGAATTAAATGCATAATGCAAACCCCTTGAACTTCTGCCTGTGCAGTGCTGAAGGACTTACCTGCAAGCCTGTAGGATCTGCAGAGTCGAAGGATGAGTGAATAGAGAGGCAGAGAGTCGATCAGGTCGACCAGCAAGTGTATCAGGCCCTGCACAACCACCACCAGCAACCGGAGCTACAAAGAAACAGCGGCGTAAGGAAACCTCTCAGGAGCAGCAGATCCATGAGCTGCTCTGCAACCTGACCTCCTGTGCTAAGCTAAAGCTTCCCAAAGGGGGTTGGATGTCTAGAAGTGCTGGGCATCCAGACCCTGTGTGAGGTCTGTGGCTATCTTCACTGAAGGATGCACCTGGAATGAAGCTCCTGTGGCTGTAGAGGCTGCGACCTGTGAGGACGTTGGAGCTATTCCACTTCCAGCAGCCACAGTCTGGCAGGGAGCATTCAAGCTTCCAGTTCTAGCAAACTCCTTTGCTACCAGGGAATGTAAATTTTTCTCTCTCCCACAGTGAACTCAAGTAGCTTATTTTTGCCTGAAGAAACCCCATGTAGAGCATCTAGGCAAGTACAAGGCAGCGAGGAATGAGCTTCCTGCCCAGTGTTTTCTGTCCCCTGATTAAAGCACCTCCTTTGGTCAGGCTGCAGTTATTTGTGCTGCCAAGCTCATCTGAACAGAGAAGGCTCAAAGAAGGTGTTGGAACCATGGGATGGCTGCTGCCTGTGGAAAATTTTGCTCCAGGCAGGCCTCAGAGTGTAGTGGTCATAGTGGGGGAAGAAAAGACAAATAAAGAAGTCCAACCCCCTGAGCAAAGGCTGCCTGAAGGCACTGAACACAGCAGGTTAATGTCCTGGAAAAAAAGTTCTGGACCAAACTAGAGAGGCTGTCACTCCAGACCTGGGATGGAAAGGTTAAAAAATGACTTCCCACTAAAAGGGAGGGGAACAGCTTGTCCCACGGACTGGGACTTGCTCAGAATTCCCTCTGGGGAAACACAAACTCGTATCCTGAATTCCACTTGCTTGGCCTACATAGGCTGTGTGAGAATCCTTCCTGGGACACCCAAACAATCTCTGTTTTCTTTGTGGATGACAGCAAATGGCTAGGAAACACATTTTTCATATCTCAGTATACGATTAGCAAGAGTTAAATCTTACCAGGGTAAACACCAAATAATACAGTGCTGTTGTAGGAAGGAGGAACAGCAGAATTGTAAACAGCAGAGTGCCAATAAATAACTAGAGGAAAAAAGAAACAATCATTAGCAGAGCAATGGCAAAATAAAAGATTGGGAAACTGAAAGACAATGAAAGTTTGCAAGACTCCTTAATGTGTTTTTTTACTCCTTATGCTGTTACCTTGGATATTTTCAGTGCTTCTCCCACTGGGTGTATTTAGAAGTCTCCCTATTATAGGAGTATGTTTGGAAAGATAAATAAGCTGGAGCCTGGCAGCATTTTTTCCTTTATAGACACTACTCAAGATTTCCTCTTTCAGGCCAGCTTCCTTAGAAACAAAACACACATGATCATGCCATTTGTCCACTCCCTGTCCCCATAAGCTTTAGAGCCGTTGGTCAGTTTTTACCAGCACAATGTGGAAGGGTACAAAGAAGTGGGAATTTTGTAGAAAATTGAGACGTATTTCTGTTGTTCCTTGTTTTAGCAGAGCAGGCACCTGGTGACAAGCTGACAGAACCTGTTTTTTTTGGACAAAAATCATTCCCAGCAGCAGCACCTGGTCAGTCCAGCCACAGGACTTCTGCCTCTTTCTAAGTGGGCAAAGGGGAAGAGAGAAATAAGTTGGAGTTATTGGGGTGGGGGGAGCAATATTCAGAGTATGAAGGAGCAAAATCTGTAGGAAAGCAGGTGTCATTAGCTCCACTGCCCACAGAAAGTTATTTTTACTCTGGCCCAGTCCAGTGGGTAATTCCAACTGGGAGAAATGCAGATTTATGACAAATAGGGATCTGACTCTTCAATTTTCAGTCCCCACTTGCAGAGCAGAGAGGCCCCAGGAGCCCAGGACACTGCCATTTCTGCAAAAAGAGATCACAGCCGTGGTGTATTATGAAAGAAAATAACCCAGAGAGCTGTGTCACAGAGGTGCATCAACATCCCAGCTTCGTGCACGTAGCCAGAAATAGACCACAACCCAAGCCCTTCTCTTCACAGCAGTTGTTTCCCCCTTCTCTGTCACTTCACTGCAGTTGCTTAACATCTCCAAAAGTCTTTTAAGGTCTGCTTTGAATGTCTCTTTCCACCCAGGCCAACGACACAATTCCCACTGGCCTCCAGAGGAGCAGGATGAAGCCTGAAGTGCCAAACCAATTCTCAAAGTACACAGGGACCGAGCCCTGCTGCAAACAGTCTTCCTGCCACAGAGGCTTTTAATCACCAAGGGCACAGAAATGCAGCTCCTCCACCGTGGGGCAGGAAGCTCCAGGTTGTCCCTGGCAAGAGGGGGGCAGGCAGGAGCCCTGGGAGTCACCCCAGGGGTTCATGCACTGTTCCAGTGAGGCTGCAGGGGCTGGTGTGGGGCGGGTCAGGCTCTGCGGAACCCCAGAGTGGCACTGCAGAAATTCAGAGGAGCTCACAGCTCCTGGCAAAAAAACTGCTGCTGGAGTGAGAGCGTGTGGGCCAGGCTCCAGCCCAACGTGAATGAGAAGGGGCCTTTTAATAGAAACGCTGGCATGGCTGTTACTGTGGCAACACTGCTGGGCACCACTTCTGAAAGCACCTCCCTCCCCCATCCCCATTTCCAGGCTGCAGGAGCTGTGAGAGGCTGCAGCACCCCATGCAGATCAGCCTGCAGATCAGCAGGGTGCCTGGCAGCAGCTCAGCACTCGCCAGAATGAGGCCCCCTGAACAACAGGGTGCAAGGATTTGCTTGGTAAGCCACGGATGCAGGGTGCTGGGGCACCACAAGGCCATTAACAAGTCATTAAAAAAGGAATCATAGAATCATTTAGGTTGGAAGGGACCTCCAAGATCATCAAGTCCAACCACCGAGCCACCAGGGCTCCAAAGTCCCCTGCCAAAACAGATCAGAATCTGAGGAAGTGGAGCTTGATATGGGTTAGAAACTCATGAATGTCTTGAGGAATTGGGAAGATACATATGAAGATGTGCTGGGTCTGTCTGGGATGGAGTTTATTTTCTTCACAGTGGCTTGTGTGGTGCCACATTTTAAACCAGTGCTGGTCACACGCTGACCTGTGGGCAAGAGGGAGGAAGGGCCATTGGCATTCGTTAGCTCAGGGGACTGGTGGATGATGATTAATTGCCAAGTAACGAGCAATAAGCAAAGTGCAACAGCTCAGAGTGTTCAGAGGGGAGGAACATTCTGGTAAAATCATGAGTGTTTTGGAACTTGTAGCAAGAAAACTGGAAATGTGGAAGACCAGGCTGGATGGGGCTTTGAGCAACCTGGTGTAGTGGGAGGTGTCCCTGCCCGTGGCAGGGGGGGTGGAACCAGATGATCTTTAAGGTCCCTTCCAACCCAACCCATAGATGGCTCTATAAAGCCTCACGTGGTGCTTGTCTCAGTGTCAGCTGAAGCAGGATGGGACCACACTGCCCCTGGGCAGTGCCCTGCAGCTCTACCTGGTCCAAGTCATAGGAGCAGGAATCCACCCGCTGCCGGAGGACGTTCCACTTCTTCCCTCGGAAGAGGCGCCAGAGGGAGGACAGCCCGTAGATCTTCAGGCAGTAGAGCCTGAGCAAAGAGAAGAGGCTGGGCATCAGAGCTGGGCATCAGAGCTGGGCATCAGAGCTGGGAGCCCCTGAGCTCCAGCACCACGCAGCTGCCAGCACCACCCCCTGCACCCACTCGCTCAGCGGCGCCGCGGGCCTCGGGGTGGCGAAAGAACCCAACCCCAGAGATCAAACAGATAACATTCCACTTGCTCAGTCAGCTCCATTTGGGCTGGCCCCTGGCACGGGCAACGCAGGCAGCTCTGGACCTCTGGAGGGCAATGGCCATGCCATGCCCCGGGCTGCAGCAAGGCTCTCCACTTCTGCTCCTCTGGAGGCGAGGATGGCATATGGGAAGTGGCAAGTGCTGCTGGAGGGGGGCTCCTCTCAGCAGCAGCAGTTGCCAGCCCCACGCCACCAGTGCCAAAGCAGCAGCCAGCTTATTGCCCCGAGCCCAGCACCATCCCTCCAGCTCTGAGCTGCCCTGTGGCCCTTGCTTCACAGCCCTGCCATGCCAGCAGTGGCCGAGGTCTCTCCCCTCACACTTGAGTCAATTCAGTTTTGCCTCTGCAGCACAGAGATGAGGGAGAGGCCTGGAGCCCCTGTGCCCTCCTGAGCAAATCACAGCTTCAAACATCCTTAAGAGTGGGAAGAGATCAACGAAATGGCTGGTGGCCCACTGCAACCTTTCCTGAGGATTTCATAATGTGGTGCTATGACACTTGGAGTTACTTCCCTCTGGTCAAATGGCAGTGGTGAGAGAAGCTTGGGGTGATAAGGGGTGGGAAATCACATTCCAGAATAACATCAAGGAAGAAAAAGATGGAGAAGAGGCACCAAGAGCCCTGGGCAGCAGTGTCCATCCTGCAGGGATGTAAAGAAAGGGAACACAGCCAGTCTGTGGGGCAGAATGGGGCCTGAGGAAGCATGAGCTACAAAAGCCAGGCTGGTTAACCAGCTTGTTAAGGTGTGGAGGCTGCTCAGGTTTCAAGGCAGCATTGTGAAAGCAGAGGCAGAGTCTTATCCCAGAGAAGAACCTGGTTTGGAGGAACACCAGCCACTTCAAGGAATTGGCAGGGTGCCCCAGGGCACAGCCTGGTGCACTCATCCTTAGGCAGGAGGGTGCCCAGGACAACTCCTCCAGGTTGCTGGTACACACCTGCCCTGAGGCATGCCCTGGCCTGGCACCAGGCTGGTGTTCCTGCTGGGGCACCCACCCACCCCCCTGCCCCACCTGCCTGCACACACGTCTGCTCTCCTTTCACAGGGCACTTGGTTTCAGAAGGGGATCTTGGTCTTCCCCAGCACCTCAGCCAGCAAATCCTCCTGCCAGCTGCAGGACCACGGGTGCTGTGGTGGCTGTGCTGATGTGGGGACTGCTGTCCCCCCCCCAAATCCCCACAGGGGGCACCTGGCACAGCAGGGGCAGTTGGGTGCCAGTGGCAAGACACCCCAGAGCTGCTCCACACTTCCAGCAGCAGGGCTGGGTGGCCTGGCTCCCTGCAGCCCACGAGGGAGAAGCAACTGGCTGAGAAAATGCTTTTCCTATTTTCACTCCCTGCAGGATTAGGAGGAGCAAGGCCACTCCTCACAGAGCAAACCAGGCATTGCAGGAATTAGAGGTGTTGGGAAGAGGCTCCCCATTACTGGCACTGCTGACCTTGGGTGTAAGCCCCGTGCTGACAACAGCCCTGATTCATAAATCATATTGAGATAGTTCTAATCCCTCCCTACACCACCCACAACTCAAGTGCTACTATTTCTTCTTGGTTTGCAATGTAAAGGCCTCTGCTCACAGCCTGGGGAGGAACAATGAGCATTCTGTGCTTCATAAGCCCAAAGTTCCTTTATTTATTACCTTGTCTCTCACCTCTTTGGCCAGAGCAGCTATTCTCCAGTGGCCTGTGTGACTCCCTGCTGCAGCACGTGTTAATGGAGGGCAGGAACAGAGCAGAGTGATGGGCACCACTTGCACAATAACCCCAACATGCCCCAGACATGCCCCAAAGCTTCTGCACTCCCTGAGAGCCTCTTCTGCCCAGCTCTCAGGACATGGAGCTCTCCAGCAGGCCCAGACAACGACACCAGGTTGGTGTCAAAACCATGCTCTAACCCCAAATGGGCCATCTGTTCTCCACAATGGAGACAGGAACCTCTGAAGCAAGGCAGAGGCCTTTGGGGCCTCTCCAGAAGTACAAGGGTTCCCCTCTTCTCCTCCTCTCATGCAGTTTCCCCCAAAACTACTGGATAGGCTGCAGCTGAAGGGAGTACTACAAGGTTGAATGAAAGGGATGGGCTCAACTGCTTTCCTGTCCTCTGCCTGTCATGCAGTTTTATTTTTCCAGGTCACTACCACAATAAAGTGTTTAAACACAGGAGAATTGTGAGATAGGTTCCTTGTACTACTGTGGCCATCATTTCTTTGTGCATTAAAGAGTGTGACAAATTGATTGCTGGCTAAACTGTGAACTCAGGAGAACCACACCAGGATTGAATGCTCCACAAACAAGGCCTGAGCCTTCAGTGGCCTTTCCCTCCAACACACCCAGAGAGGTCAACTCACCTGGCTCCATAGACATAGAAGCAGTAGATGTGGAAGGTCAGGAGTGCAAGGATGTCAGAGAGGATGCAGAGAGCCACAGTCAGGCCCAGGCAAGCTGACAGACCAACGTACCAGAGGATCATCTCAATGAAGGGGGACATCAGGTGAATGTAGCCTAGGGGACATTGCAGAGTGTCAGCATTTGAGTGGGACATCTTCCTGCTGAAAAAAAAAGGAAAAAATTATTCTCCACACCCTAGAACATTGCTCCAGAACTCACAGCCACAAAAACACAGGAGTAAAACTGAAAAACTCCTTTAGATGCCATCTTCTGTTTAGAAGGGCCAACAAAACCTCTCCTTGCCCCCAGGTTTCTGTCCAGGTGTGGAGCTCTGTGAGGATGAGGAGGACATGCTTAGCTGGAACAGAGCAGTCACCTTGCTCCACACGTGATCTGCTGCCCTACACTTGTGGCCAGGTCCCCCACTACATGTTGAACTGCATGCATCAAGTTTTACTGCAACCATTCCCCTCTCTCCTTGTCCCCAGGTTTCTGTGAGGACAGGGAGGACATGCTTAGCTGGAACAGAGCAGTCACCTTGCTCCACATGTGATCTGCTGCCCTACACTTGTGGCCAGGTCCCCTATGACATGTTGAACTGCATGCATCAAGCTTTACTGCAACCATTCCCCTTTTCCTTGCTCCTCCCACACAAACCATCACCCCCAGCTTTGGCCACTAAAACAGTGTGGAGCACACAGCCTCTTTCACCACTGAAATGGAGGAAAGTCACAGAAACAAGATGATACTTGATTGGTGAGCAAAGTAAATCAGTATAATAACTAGGGAGCTCATGTCCACCATGACCACACTCCTTCATTCAGATGCTTATCAAGGAGAGTAGGGGTGTGTTGAAATAATAACATTGGACTAAGCTGAAGGCAGTGATAGGACAGGGTTGGATCTGCATTCTGAGAGCATCCTTCTCATCCCCATCCCATCAGCTGCCTGCCAAGAGCTGAAGCCTTCCCTTGGACACTCAGCACCACCAGCAGCAGGTCAGTCAGCTCTGCTGGGACCCGTGCCTCTCGCACAGCACCAGCACAAGCACTTTGCCTCACATGCATGACTTCCTTGTGTGGGAATCCAACTTTGGCCCCAGTTCCCACAGCAGGAAGACTCACAGACAAGCCTGAACTTGCACCAGAGCATTTCGATTCATTATTCACCTCGAGGCAAACATGAAGCTCTCAGGAGGGACGAGATGAAAAGGGAGGCTGAACACTTAAACAATGGCACTTACTAATCCAAAGATGGATGTGGTAAAGGAAGAAGCGGCCCAAAACCTGATCCAGGGCTCGGTTCATCTTCAGCCCAGCTGGTGCTCCCATTAGCCACTGGAGCAGGTCCTGGAGCTCTTCAGCTACGTGCTGCAAACACAAGGAAGCAAAGCACCCGAGATCAAAGCTGCCCAGCTCCAGCGTGCCACGCACGCTGCCACCCCCACAGGATCCTCACCACACCCTGCAGGGCAATGGAAAAAGAGAAAATCCAAATAATGGCTTCACAGACAACTTGTGAAATCAGAAACGCACCTTTATTGACTCTCCTGAATCCAAACCTAGCAGCAGAGAGGGACCTGAGCTGCCTGGATGGTCTCAGGGCTGGGAACAAGGCCGCAGTGTTTGGGTAGTGTTGGGAGCCTTGCCCAGAGGGACTCCCTGGTGTCAGGAGAGCTCTCCAGGCTGCTGCACTCATCACCTTCTCTGGACACTCAACTGAAAAGCCAGAACTGAGCGAGCAATCTAACTCTGGGGAAGGCTGGCAGGATTTGAAATAGGGGAAGATGGCATTGCACTCATGGGCACAACCCGTGAGTTTCCAGATAACCTCCCTGTGTTTCCAGCAGGGTAGGAACCACAGTTATAGAAATGTATTTCACACATAAAACCACTTTCCTGATACTCTGTGGTGCACTAGGCAAGACTAATCAGGCTGTATAGCACTGATCTTGCCTGCCACTCCTGTGTATCTCTGCAGGCTTCATGGAGAGACACCCACAGCACCCCAGTGAAACAGAAACCCTCTGAATCATGGAGAAAAGGCTTAATGGAGCTCACCCCCAAATCTCTGAGGGCTTTGACTTGCAGTTTCTGGTGTTTTAATGCCAGGCTGAGGTTATTTCCTACTCTTCTCTCTCCAGCCCACCACTCTGCCAGAGGTGCCCCTTGTGGTCTCAGGGCAGAAGATGGGGTGGCTCTGCTGCTCCTCAGGAGCCTGCACCTGACCTATTCCCCTAGGCTGAAACCAGCCAGGAAGTCCATTCACCAGGCTGTGAAATGAGAGGGCTGCGAGTGGGAACCTCCAGCAAAGAGGTGGGGGATGCACCTGGAAGAAGTGACCCCTCACCTTCCAAGGTGAGCCAGAAATTGTGGTCAAAGCCTCTGAAAGTCTCACAGCCAAGTCCCTGCAAGTGAATTGCACTGCAAGTGGTGCACACGTAGGAGTATTGAGACATGCTCCCTGAAGCTGCAGCCTACTTTCCCCATCACTCATACAGATAATTTCCCTAAGGAAAAATTACTTCCAAGGAACGATTCCATCTTATTTACCAACCAACAAGATCCTTGCAAAATGAGTTTGTAAACATTCAGTCTTCGTGCAGTGGCAAAATTAAGGGCTCCATCTTCAACTTCTCCAAAAAAAGATTGCCTTTTTATTTTGTTAATTCTCCCTCTGCCTCCTTGCAAGGCAGAACTGATGGGAACCCATGGATCTTACCTCTCTGGCTGACAAACGTTAGCTGCTTTATAAATAGACTGGGTTTAATATTTAAAGCCTTGGACGGGTAACTTAGAAAAAGCATTTGGGGATTTTAATGAAATATTTAAGTGCTTGAAAGCAGTCCTTCAGCAAGGCAGTTTGTCAGCACTGAACACTTCTGGAGGCTGCCAGTCCCAGAGGTGCTCCTGAATCTGGAGAGGGGCAGGCAGCCCTGGGAAGGTGCCCCTTGTTGGCATCTAGCTGGGCAAGGCTGTTCCAGCACATTCTGAAGGCATCACCCTGCAGGTCGTTTTCCTGCCAGGTATTTTAGGACTGATGGATTGCAAGGAGAATGAGAGAAGGTGACTGGGAGCCCAGTTCTCCTGTTGCAGTCATGAATACTGAACGTGACCAATGTTAATAAGGAAGGCACAGTGAACTGGAAGTGTTCAATCAAGGGGGGAGGGGCATGGCCAAAATGGAGCCTGAAGTGGTCACGATTTAGATGAGGTCACTGGGGAAATATTTTCCTTGCTGTCATGCTCTTCTTTCCAGCCTCCATGTGCAGAAGGTGTCATGGGGATGTGACATCCATGGGGAAGGACAGGTGCCCACATGCAGGTGGGCACCAGGAGCACAGGGCAAACCTCTGAGCAGAGCATCCAGTGCAAGCCAGAGCCAGCAGAGCCAAAGTCTCCCCCTCCAGACACATTTGCCCTGTGCCTGTTGCAGATGTTCAGGGCTCTAAGTTTTACTCTTTTACAAACGAGCACCTAAGGATATTTTCCAGGAGCTGACCTCTCTGCTTGCTTTGTCTCTGGATTAGCAAAAGGTGACTGAATAGGAACTCACATCCAATTGCCTCTAAGCCCTGGGAATATTTTGAGAGGCACTCTCTATGATAAATATTTCACTGTTTCAAAGAGATTACAGCTTACGAAAAAGAGACATCAGTGAGGATGAAAAGAGGTGAGGGAGGAAAAAAAAAAGAGACAATGGATTGTAAGCAGTTCTTTTTAAAACAGGCAAATGCTGCACTTTGAATCAGGTGTTTTTGACAGAAGGAAGGCAAAACCAAGGACATCCATTGGGAAGCCTGGTGGGAGCGAGAGGAGGAAGGAGAGTAGGAGTTGTGAGGGCACCTACAGAGAAAAGATTATTCACATTTTCCACTCTTGGATTTGAAAGCCTCCCTTCAAAAATCAGTCCTTGGTATTGCACACAGCCATTGCCAGTCACTCCCTAGGTGTCTCTGAATCACATCTGCCTCATTTACTGACAAAAGCAACTTGTTATTGCAGTCAGCACAGAGCAGCTCATCAAGCTGTGAAGGTGGGAGCTGCAGTCACTGAGGGTTTGTGCATCAGCAACAATTGCCAGCTAAGTGCTGATTTGAGAACCTTTGTATCAGGGGATGACGAATGAAGGCTTGGGAACACAGCCTGATCCTCGTGTCAGCAGGCTGAGCTTGTGACCCTGGCAGTTGTTGGGAGCTAAAATAACCTACCTGCATCTGCTTCCTTCCAGGGAGATGTTCGTTAGGAGAAAAAAAAATGAGCCCTGAATCCAGTCCCCACACAGCTACAAGCTGGTCAATATGAAAATCCATCAGTCAAACCAGAGTTATATGTTATACAAAGTTAGTTGTTCAGTATTAAAAGCAATCCTGTTAAAAGAAGATGATGAATCTAACCTTTCAATGTAGAATAATCATGCTAATACCTATACTGTTATAACAGATACAGAGATGGAAGGTCAATGCCACCCTCAGACTTGGGGCACACATCAGAAGCAGCACAACAAGGGGCATCAGGGAAGGAAAAGTGCCTCGTTCTGCACGTGGGAACATTGGAGCTGCTGCACTTGGCAACAGGAGAGCCCTTGAGAAAGCCCAAGTGATGGGAATAATGCATACCAGATGGACACTCAGCAGCCAAGAGGAAACCTACTGCTGAATGGCTAAGGGGAGATTTTGCTGTCACACTGGAAAAGACGTGGTGCTGGTTTGCACACCACATGCTGAAGTCATTGGTGTATTTTGGGATCTCTCAGATCTGCATTTTTTAAGCCCTGCACATAAATCGCTGCCCACCCAAGGCAGTCAGAGGACTCCAAATGATTTTAGGTCCACAACCTAATGTGCCTGAAAGAAGTAAGGCTGGGAAGTAAGAAGAGCTGTGAGTGGCCTGAACTGATAAGCCTGGGGGAGCAGAGAAGGAAGGCACAGCCTGACTGAGTGGCCACCCACACAGGGAGGAGTCAGCACTTCCAGGAAAGTCAGTAAACAGCTCCTGGAGACAGCAGGGTAATGAAGTCTGCACAGGCTGGAGACAGGGGGAAAGGACTGACACTGTGAGGTGTAAGGGGAGTGAGAGAGGAGCCAAATTCCTGCGAGAGGAGCGGACTCTGCCAAGGCAGGCTGGGCAGGACAGGTGCTGGGATGGGACACACCTGGGGCGTGGGGAGTGTCCATCTGGCCAGGACAGCAGGCAGATGGAAGCCCTCCCGGGGCCACCTGTGCTCCCAGGAACCCAGCCAAGAGCCACTGCCTCCAGGCTCCTGAGGAGAGCTCGTTTCTGAGAGCTGGACGCTCACACTGATCCCACAGGGAGAGCTCCAGAGAACCTAAACTTCTCCAGTTGAAATATCTGCAAGGGAAGAGACTGAGGAATAGGACTCAGAGAAACATTTTTACTGTACAGCTCAAAACCAAGAGCAAGTGTATTGAAAAAATTGTGGTCCTTTCTACCCCACCACTGCTGCAGTCCTTAAAACGTGCAATCCTGAAAAGTTTGACTATAAAAGATAACAAAACTAGCAACAAGCAGGATCCACAGCTATGCTGGATGCTCCACACACCCCTTCTGAAAGCACAGCACAGACAGAAATGATCAGAGACCTATGGCTTGTAACAATTAAAGGGCGAGATGTGTGTCCAGGGTTAGGGCTGGGCACAACAGCCTGGATGGGTGACACACCTGCTTTTTTTGTTCCTGTCTCCTCCAAGGGGCAACATGTGCCAGTGCAGATCAGGTTTTAGTGGACCAAGCAGATCATCACCAAGGGAACCACAAGCTCTTCCCAGGAAAGACAGCATAAGCAGGAAAAATAAATTGCTGCTGGAATTCTCTGATCAGAATAAAATTCTTCCCAGCCAAGAAGCTGCAGGAAAGGACATTCTCCAGCTGCCAGAAAGAAACCAATGGAAAGATCCACCTTCCCTCCCAGAAATGAAAGGAAAGTGGGCAGAGAGAGGATTAGGCTGTGCAGCTGCATGACAGTGCTCAACACTGGCTGCACATGAGTTCCCAAGACACAGACACTCTTAAAACAGAGCTAACTTCAGATTAGTGGTCTGGTCTCCAGCCTCTGACGTACATTAGATGTTCCTTAATGCCACTAAGCAGATCTATGGGAGTACTGCACCTAAAATGAAGGCCAGAGAGGCAGGATAGTATGAGTCATACTTGTTCTTCACAAATTTATGCTGATGTTGAGAGCTGTCAGTGGGCAAGAGGAGTTATGCTTGAGAAAATGCCAGGACACAGCAAGTTCCCCTTGTTTCCCAGCTGTGCAGCAGAGCTCTCAGACAGGATTTCAGGTGTTTGGATCCTGAGCAGCTAATCCTTTGCCTTTTCCCCCAAAATGCCTCTGCACAAGCCCAGCTGCACTGCTTATCAAGTTGGACTTTTTAGCAGTCTATCAGATTCAACCCAGGCTCCAGCTTTCTTTTTTTCCTTTCTCCCAAACACTCCACAGAGCAACAACTTGAGAATGTTGCCTGCTGACCCCAGAGCTCAAGTATTCTGTCTCAACAGGGGCTCAACCTGCTGCTGCAGAGCTCTGTCCAAGCCATGACTCCTACTCTAGGATCTGAGCAGCCCTCTGGTAAACACCTCATTGCTATTCACTGCACATGCAAAGCAGAGCTCTGTTCCTTTTGAGCAGCCCCAGCAGGCTTGATTTGAAGATTTTGCTGTTCTTGAAGAGACCTAATCTGCATGAGTGCAGCCAGAACTCCCTCTGAAACCCTTGTGCCTCCTTACAACCCACCCCAGCACTCAGAGCTGGTCAATACTCACAGCAGGGGAAAGAGAAAGGGCTTTGCCAGACTTACATCAGCCACAGGGATGAGAGTGTCAGCAAGGTGACCAATTCTGTTCTTCCTGTACAGCCAGGACATCAGCAGTATCCCCAGAGCCACATCAATCAGCAGAGAGACAAAGATGTTGGCTTTCCTGCGTGCAGGAAGAAAGAGAAACAGCGTTAGAGAAAGAGGAAGGATGGTGTTTAATGTCTCAGTGAGAACTGCCAGCTTCACTGCACAGCACCTTTCATGTCCCAGGCACACCATGACAATTTACTGAGGGGGCACAGTGTAAAGATCTTTTGGCTTCCACTGGTGTGCTGCTACTTCTGTGGCCAAACACGGAGCTACCCAGAGCCTGCCACACCACAAAACCTTTAGTAAGGGAGCAAACAGTGGGATTGAAGCTCCAAAGAGGAAAGTCAGACAAAGTGAGTATTTGTAATACTCAGGGGGGGATTTACCAGTACTAAGGGCACCAGCACTTGAAGTAGCCACGTTTGGATCAGATGGCTTTCCAAGAAATATCTATTTTATATGCTTTTAGTTGAGCCACTAGTAAATGGAACAGTTTGTGGGCACACACACAGCCCCAGCAGGGCTGCTGAGCTGCCCCCTCACTGCTAGAGCTCCTGAATGAAATTCCATGACGTGAGTTATTTGGGAAATCAGATTAAACAATCACAGTGACTTTTGGCCTTCAAATCTGCTCATCTATTTTAAGTGTTCCCTGGGAGTCTATTCCTGTGGGCTGAGAGAGCCACAGGGAACGAGCCTCGTGGGGCAGTGGCCACAGAGCATTTGTTGGTATCTCAGATCTCTGTGCTGCATGGTTGCTTTTTCTGTTCCACTGACTCTGCTCCTGCTGTGGGAGTTGTTGGATACTGCAGGAAAGGTTCCCCAAAAGAATGGGTGAAGGACTTTCTGCTCATATGGGAAGTGCTGCTGCAGAGTGATGGGTTTGTGGTCAGCAGCAGCATCCGTGAAAGCAACGAGCCTGTGGCAGCAGTGAGAGCAAAGCACCACACAGAGGTGTGGGCCAAGCTCCTGCAGGAAACACCCTGGTTGCCCTTCCCCAGCTAGGGAAAAAGGTGTATCTCTGGCAAAAGGAATAATTAATAAAACCAGAGTGCAGAGCAAAGACCTGTGATCTAGCATGGAGCAGAGCAAGGAAGGGATGGTGCAGCAAGGACCCCACGGTGCTGTGCCCACACAGGATCCTTGCTTTGGGTTTTGCTAGAGCAAAAAATTTACATGATTTTATGTGTACTCCACGTACCTCATGAACTGAGTCTGGTTTTGAGCCTTCTTGTTGCTGCTGATGACCTGGAGGTGCTGCAGGCGATGTCCCAGCTGCTCACAAGTTGAGAGTTTGCTCCATAAGAAAGACAAAGGCCAAAACTTCAGCACCCTGCAGAAACCACAGAAACACAGACTGGTTTGGGTGGGGAGGGACCTTTCAGGGACACCCAGTCCAACCCCCTGCAGGGAGCAGGGACATCTGCAGCTAGAGCAGGGTGCTCAGAGCCCCGGCCAACCTCCCCTGGGATGGTTCCAGGGATGGGGCAGTGACCACCTCTCTGGGCAGCCTGGGCCAGGGGCTCACCACCCTCAGTGTCAAACATTTCTTCCTTCTCTCTAATCTAAATCTCCCTCTTTTAGTTTCAACCCATCATCTCTTGTCCTGTCCCAACAGGCCCTGCTCAAAAGCCTGTCCCCAGCTTTCTGACAAGCCCCCTGAAGTACTGAAAGGCCACCAGGTCTCCCTAGAGCCTTCTCCTCCCCAGGCTGCACAACCCCAACTCTCTCCTGCTGGCCTCCTGAAGTGCTGGGGTTAAACCCCCAGCCCTGAATGAGGGTTGGCATATGGATGATGCCCACAACAAGGACCCTCCTGATTGGTTTTCACCCAGGGCCTGGCCAGCCTTGGGTGGGGATTGATGATGAGATCACCACCAGCTGCCCCCACCTTCAGCATTAACTTGGAGGTGGGGCAAGAAGCCCCCTCTGTAAGAGCTGACTCTGCTGGCAGGGCAGTTGGGTGGCTTGCTCACATGGTGCATGTGCTGTGTGGGGTTCTGGCTATTGAAAGGGCTCCTTGACTCTTCAGGGCAAGTGGAGCTCCCAGGATGGTGGGGCAAGAGGGTGAGGATCTCTCGTGGCAGTTACTGTATGATGGGGATTGGACTGATGAGCTGGGTCCTTCCATCTCCCCCAGCATGGTTCAGGAGTCAGCTCACTCCCTTCTGCACACCCTGTGCTCTGAGTGAATGGACTGACTTACTCCTCCTCCAGTGGCCTGGCACCTTGGATCACTGCTGTATGGTTTAGGAGTGGAGGGAGGGCTCTGGCTGCTGGTTTGCCTCTTGATGATAAAATCCTTCTTAGTTGGGCAAGTGGTCAGCAGAAGACCTCCCAGCAGAGGGGTTCCCCCCTCGGGGCATTGCTGGGGCTCCTCTGGCCCCGCTCCAGCAGGTCCCTGGCTCTGCTGTGCTGAGGACTCCAGAGCTGCCCCAGCACTGCAGGGGGGTCTCCCAGAGCTGGCAGAGGGGCAGGATCCCCTCCCTGCCCTGTGCCCACGCTGCTGGGGGGGCAGCCCAGGCTGGGGGGGGCTCCTGGCCAGCTCCTCCCCCCCAGGGCCTCCTCCTCAGGGGAACTCCATGGGAATGACCCCCTTGCCCTGTGGCAGGCTGCCCAGTGTACAGACTCCATGCAGAACATTCAGTGTAGAGTTAAGGTTGTGCAACCAGGGACGGTGTCAACACGTTATCATTAAAGAACACGAGATGTTAACTGCTCCCTTAAAGCTTAACAGAATTCAGGCAGCCTTTCCAGATCAAGACATCCAAGCAGACAACCCAACCTCTCATTTCCATTCTGTAAGACCACGTGCCTTGCTCTTCCAAGGACACCAAAGCCCATCCCAGTTCCACACTGCGCTGAGGCTCCAGGAGATGGAGTTGAGGCACTTGTGTGGACAGTGCAACTGCTCACAGATCCCAGCACTACCCATCACAAGTCTCCACCTAGTGTGAGCTTCATACAACAGTTGTGTTCCCCCCATCGTTTCTGTTCCTTTCCCCCTTTCCTTTTTCCTCCATTTGATCCTTTTTTCATCTTTGTTACTCCCAAACTCCTTTCTCAGAGGCTTCATTTCTCTCTTCTCTCCACTGCCTTGCCAAGGGTGACCAGCATTATGTACATCACACGACACCCAGCATTTAATTAGCTTTCCAAGTTAACATCCACATTAGGCTTGCAGGGGAGGAAAGATTCACACAGTTCTTTTTTTTTTATGACTCAGAAGAAAAGTACTAAATGATGCTCAATTATTTTGGGGAGTTACTTTTATTACCACACAATCTACGAAGAAAGGAACGGTGACGACTCGTGTAGTCTAAACTGACACTGCTCAAAGGATGCCCAGCAGCAGCACAGCCACACAGGGCACACACATGGGGAACAAATTCTGATGTGGACAGTTCTTCCCTGTACACAACAGTTGTTTCAGTATTTCTTATTAAGGCTCCAGGAATCTGTGTTCACTTTTAGTCACTTCACCTACTCTTACTGCTTTGGCACGATCCTTCCTTTTGTATCCCTTCCAAATAGGAAAATTATTCTCCATATCCTGCTTCTCTTTGGAGATTGTGCAGCTGTTGGGATCGTGCATCATGTGTATGGCTCTTCCAGATCTCACCCTGAGGACCTCAGCCAGCAGCAGGCTGTCTCCAGGACTGGCCAGGACAAAGGCAGGACGGGCAGGCTGGGGCTGAGGCTGCTGCTTGTGCATTTGACAAACACCACAAGGGCATGGCTTGCCCAAAATCCTGCTCGGTTCCTTTCCTCCCCCCTTTTGAGCATCCTTCGTGCAAGGTTTGTCAGCTTGACCAACAGAGCTGACGTGCCCCCTGCCCCCTCCCCATTCAGATTTCAGACACCTCGGGTCTGAAACGCACGCAGCGTACTGTGAATCATTCTCCTTAATTTGAGGCCTCTGAGTTACTCAGCTCCTCGTTCCAGCCGCCCACCTTGGAGAGAAATGAGTGTGCTGCTCCTCAGCTGACTTGCCAGGGGGGAGATCCTTGGTGGAGGAGGACAGGGCTCTGAGCAGGGCAGGGACACGGGGGCGGCCGAGCCCTGGCTTTGCAGATGCGCCCGGGCACACGTGCAGATGAGTTTTCTCTTCCCATTAGATCCCAGCCCAATGGTTACAAATCCTGCTGTGGCAAACCTTGGCTAGAGCAGAGAATTGCACCTGAAATGCAAAGCAGGGGGGAGGAGGAGCCCTCTGCCTGGGTGGCTCTGTGCAGATGGCTGAAGCTGCAAAGTGGCCTGTCGAACCCGTGGCTGCCAGAGCATCTCAGCTCAGCAGCAGGCAGCAGCTCTGGGGCCCTGTGCTGCACCCTCACCAGGCTGGCAGTCCCCCACCTTCCCCCAGCAGCATGTTTCTCACCACCCATTGCTGCTCCACAGCTCCCTGAGCTAGAGGCTTGTGGGTCACCCACCCACCAGACCCCCCAGGTCACAGACAAGGCCAGGGTGCTGCTCCTTTCTGCCTGAGGAATGTTCTGCAGGAGCAAGCACCATCTCCAAAGCAGCCTCACCACCAGGAGCACCCCCTGGCATGGGCACCCACTGCAGCCTGAAACGGGTAAACACGCCCCCTTGGCAGAACAGGATGGGCCCCAAAAATGTTGGCAGAGCTCTGTGCTTGTCTGAACTACAAATGAGTCTTCACTTTTCACTTCAGGTCAGCAGGACAACCTCTACTCCACTGACACACTTGCTCTGGAGAGTAAATACACAGAATCACAGAATCATAAAGGTTGGAAAAGACCTCGAAGATCATCAAGTCCAACCACCAACCCAACACTTTCTACACGTTTTTTGAACCCCTCCAGGGCTGGTGACTCCAGCACCTCCCTGGGCAGCCTGGGCCAATCCCTCACCAACC
>NW_008631575.1:30990-33124 GCF_000691845.1 Merops nubicus
AGACCACCCCCCACCTCACTCCACCCTCCTGTCAGGGAGCTGTGGAGAGCCAGAAGTTCTCCCCTCAGCCTCCTCTTCTCCAGGCTCAGCACCCCCAGGTCCCTCAGCATCTCCTCACAAGCCATGTTCCCCAGAGCCCTCCCCAGCTTCGTTGCCCTTCTCTGGACCTGCTCCAGCCCCTCAAGGTCTTTCTCATCCTCTGGTGCCCAAACCTGCCCCCAGCACTCAAGCTGTGGCCTCCCCAGTGCCCAGCCCAGGGGCACGATCCCTTCCCTGCTCCTGCTGGCCACACTATTTTTGATACACACATACCTATTTTGCCATACACGTACTTATTTAAACAAGAACACAATCACACTGCAAAAAGCTCAACAGAAGAGCTGCAAGATGTGCTACAGTAACTCCCATTTCCAGGAGCACTGCGAAAGGAAGCCAAAAATATTCCTTGCGTGGTCTCCTACCCCTATGCACACCAACTAAGCACTGCCATAAATGCTCCCACTTCTTCACCACACAGTGCAGAGAATGGTTTTCAGAAGTGCAATGAAAAAACAACCAAACAAAACCAAAACCTAAAAAAACCAGTGTTACTGTGTCACTGCACTATTTGAGCAGAGGGGATCTTCAGGGTATTTCCAAAGAGAAGGAATTTCAGCAATAAATTAATGTTGCCCACATGAGTAAATCTTGATTTTTCCAAATATTTTTTTTTCTCCAAGAGTGACAGTGGATTTTCCAGATATCAGATGAAAAGCAGCCTTTCCAGATTTGGATCACATGCAAGTATTAAAGCTCCATGAACCAGGAGCCCCAGGTTTTGCTCCTTGCTACAGACTGCAGGAATGGTGCCTCCCTTCTGGGTGAGCAATCAGGGGTCATGGAGACTGTAAATGGGCTTTTTTTTAGCAGGAGGACACAGAGTTTATTGCCTCAACACCAAATCATCACCAACAGCACCCCGGAGACCTTGGGTGTAACAGGAATCCCTCACCCGAGTCCCTGCGAAGAGAGACTTGCAATGGCCACCGCTCAGCACGAGGTGGTGCTGAAGAAGTGCCTTGATTGGAGATGTGCAGGAATTTGGGAGAGCTCGGTGAGCCTGGCTGGATGTCAGTGCTGAGTGTCTGATGCTCCTGACACTGCTGCCCTGCTCCTCCAGCACACACACACACACACCAGTGGCACCTCCGAAACCGCCCGAGAGGACACCGCCCATCTCCTCCTTCAGCCTGTCAAACCTGACTGTCCCTTAACATCACCAAAAAACAACTGGAAAGAAAAGTCCTGTGACCAGGAGAAACAAAAACCTGGTAGATCTTATTTTATGGGACATTGTGTCCCACCAGAGGAAGGAGGGGACTGGAAGGTCACCTGAATGTGACATCTTGGAACGGCCTCGGGGAGGCTGGCACAGAGGAGCTGCACCACACATCACATGCTAAATTGAACCAAATTACATCAAATGACTTAGAAGGTCAAGCAGAAGGTTTTTTACACAGCAGGCACTAACCTCTCTGCTCTCCAAGACTGATGTTTTAAAACACCAGTAAGATAAGTAAATATAATGCTGAATAAAACAAAGCAGAAAGAAACCTGCATCTCCCTCCCAAGGTTAAGAGCAAGCTGAGCCCAGGTTTATGCACCAAGCCTCACACTGTCCCTGCTGGTGTGCAGAGCCAGAAGCTGGTCTGGCTGCTGCTCTGGCTCAAAACCAGGTGTAGGAAAAGCTGAGACCAGAACAGCTCCTGATAAGCTGGGGAGCAGCTAGCACCCCAACAGCCTGAGCTCCAGCTCCTGGGCTGTGCTTACACTGAGGCCTCCTGGAGACCTGCAAAGCTTGGGCTGAACCTGCCTGGAGTCTGTCTGAGTCCTAGTGCTGACCAGGGCAGGCAACTCTGACCTTGAGACCAAGTGTCCTCACAGAAAAGGACCCTCCTGTTTGTTGGCAGAATCACAGAATCATTTAGGTGGGAAATGACCTTTAAGATCATCAAGTCCAACCACTGACCTACTTTACCCCCTCCACTGTTACACCATGTCCTTCAGCACCACACCTACACAACTTTTATACCCCTCTAGGGGTGGTGATTCAACCATTTCCAACCAACTAGGCAGCCTGGGCCAGGCCTTGACA
>NW_008631575.1:33186-36176 GCF_000691845.1 Merops nubicus
TAAACCTCCCCTGGGGCAACTTGAGGCTGTTTCCTCTTGTCCTGTCCCTTGTTCCTTGGGAGCAGAGCCCGACCCCCCCCTGGCTCCAGGCTCCTGTCAGGAGCTGTGCAGAGCCAGAAGGTCTCCCCTGAGCCTCCTTTGCTCCAGGCTCAGCACCCCCAGCTCCCTCAGCTGCTCCTCACATGACTCAAGACTCTTGCCCAGCTTTGTTGACCTCTGGCCACGCTTCAGTCCCTCAATGTCCTTCTTGTATTGAGATGCCCAAAACTGAAGCCAGTACTTGAGGTGTGGTAGTTGCACACAGTCCATGGACAGCCAGGAAAAGGACCTTCAGAGCTGACTCCAAATCTTCTGCCACACCACAAAGTTCTGACTTAATGACCATTAACAACCATTAATGCATAGTCAGTGTCTACAGGGCAGCCTCAGGAACCAGTGGTCCCCAACTATATCAGGTTTGGGTTTGACCCCTAAATCTCTTCCAGCAGAGCATCCCAAACCCAGACAGTTTTCCCTTTGTGTATCAAAAGGCACAACCCAGCTGCTCAGAAAATCTTTGCATATGAAGAGTTCCTCTGTCATTTTTTTATGATGGCATCATACAACTGGAAAGCTGTTGGAAACAGTCTGTTCTCCACAGCCTTAGGGTGTACTGGAAAAGATTTATCCATGAAATTTACCCAAATTTCACCAATTAAAGGGTCCCCTTGCAGCTTGGAACGTGAACTCCCCTCCCCTCTCTGGCACAACCTCTCAAGGCAGGCTGACCAAGTGTTATGAAGCTTCACACAGAGAAGCTTCTCCCCTTCAAATCGCCTCAGAATTCCTCTTAGGGTGAGCACTCACCACCCATGACACCCAAAGCATCCTATTCAGCCTCATGGTTGTGATAATGGGGTTTCACCAAGGATCCATGCAGACCAACACCCCCTGTCACCTGCTGGCAGGTGCCCAGGTTGCAGCAGCACCATCTGTTAGAAGATGATGAGTTTAGACACACTATTTGCTGGCGTTTCACAGCTGTGGAGGGATTCATGGCAAACAGGGAGCAGGGAGTGGCAACTACTGAGCCATGGAGGAGATCCTCATGTCATTCCATCAGCCATGGAATAGCTGGAAACCCAAAGTTTCAGCTGTGATGAAACCCAAGTGGGGCTGAGCTACCCCTGCTGCAAACAGGGTGGAGATTGGTGCCTCCTCAGAAAACCTCCAAGAGCTCCACCACATTTGAGGGACCTTTCCCCTTGTGTTTTCCGTGGGGCTCCCCACACTTCAACAGCAGCTCTGTGGCAGCCAACAGCAGCTCTATCAACCCTATTTCTCACAGGAACCTCCTGCAAACGCCGAGCAGGGATCCCAGCTCCAGGCCAGGCACACGCTGGCTGGTGTCACGGCCACACTTCAACAGCAGCTCTGTGGCAGCCAACAGCAGCTCTATCAACCCTATTTCTCATGGGGGTTGAGCAGGAACCTCCTGCAAACGCCGAGCAGGGATCCCAGCTCCAGGCCAGGCACACGCTGGCTGGTGTCACGGCCACACTTCAACAGCAGCTCTGTGGCAGCCAACAGCAGCTCTATCAACCCTATTTCTCATGGGGGTTGAGCAGGAACCTCCTGCAAACGCCGAGCAGGGATCCCAGCTCCAGGCCAGGCACACGCTGGCTGGTGTCACGGCCACACTTCAACAGCAGCTCTGTGGCAGCCAACAGCAGCTCTATCAACCCTATTTCTCATGGGGGTTGAGCAGGAACCTCCTGCAAACGCCGAGCAGGGATCCCAGCTCCAGGCCAGGCGTCCTCTGGCCGGTGTCACGGCACCCACCTGCTCCTGCAGAGCCTGGAGAGCAGCGAGAGCAGGAAGGCCAGGAGCACGCAGGCAGGCCCAGAGCCCTGCTTCAGCAGCTCCACGATGATGCTGGCTTCCACGCCGTCCGACTGCCAGTGGGTCAGCTTGATGGGCCCGTCGTCATACCTGTCTGTCATGAACAGCACCCTGCTCCTGGAGACCGTGCTGAAGATGGCAGCCAGCCTGGAGGGGTCGCCCGCCTCCTGCTCGGCAGAGCTGGCTGCCTCCAGAGGGGGATGGAGGTGTGAGAGCATCACTTGGCGCTGGTCATAGTACACCAAGATGATTTCCTCCTCCTTATGGTTGTCAGAGTTCTTCTGGAGGACAGAGCAGCTCCAGAATTTGTTGTCTCCCTCTTTGCTTATCTGAATCCACGGCTCCTGGGAGAATATCGTCCCGAGGTCTTCCAAGAACTCACTCAGACTCTCTTCTTTCTCCTGTTGGCTATTGCTCCAGGAGCCCAGCACAGAAACACTGACTGCTGTCACCCGCTGGAGCTCGCTGAGGTACTGCTTCACCTGCAGAGGAATGAAAGGGAAGTGGACCACGGCCAGGACCACAGCAGAGCTCTGCTGGGAGATCCAGCGGCCGATCAAGATGCCGCTTTCTGCCGAAGAGCAGCAGGATGGAAAGAAGATCTTAAGCACCATGGCAGCGGTCCTGGAGGAAGGGTCCACCTGCCAAAAAACACAGAAATGAAACTTGAGATGGCCAGTAAACACGAGGACAATCTGAGCTGACCCAACTCATTGGGAGGAGGCCCAGGCAACTTTTAAATCACTAAGTCCAACCACTCGCCTCTGCACTGAAACTAGAGACTGACAGTGGAATTCAAAGGATTTCACACCAGAGGAGTATTTAGGAAGTTCCTCATAATCTGCAGTCTTTGAAGTGAGGGGTGGTGAGCCTGGAGTTCCTCAGCAAAGCCCTTTTCCCAGTCCTGGAGCAGCATTTCACGACAATACACTGAGAGGCAGTGGCACTTCCTGGGGAAGGGACTTCATCATAGCACACAGGGAATATTTCCTCCAAGCTCAGGAATCCATCCAGCCTCTGATCTTGGATCTGACACTGGATTCTCTTCCTAGAGACCTGAGCACTTCCTGGGGAAGGGACTGCATCATAGCACACAGGGAATATTTCCT